>NW_010192858.1:0-9498 GCF_000695765.1 Mesitornis unicolor | reverse complement strand
CCTGCTCCCAGCTCTGGCTCACACCACACTCAGGTATGAAAACACCTTGGGTGCTCCTGTTTCCTCAGCAGCAGTGTCCCACCTTCCCCCTGCACAGAAGGAGGGAAGGCAGCTCATGCAGTGCTTCACAGCTCAACCATCACATATGGCACGATTAAAATAAATTGTTTATGCTGGCAACAGTTTTGTTTGAAGTTTATGGCTAAGGTTATTCTATAATACTCTGAAAATCTGGTGTGCACATAAAGCAAGCAATGCAGAGAATAAATCCTCTATCACCAGTATAAGCAAACAGTTCTCTCAAGTTTAAAGAAACATTATAGCAAGATTAACTTTGCTTTAAGATTTATTTGTACCACTGAACTACTTTGCTTTGAAGTCAAATTGTAAAAGATACCATAAAGTGAAAAATAATCAAGCCTATACATTTATCAAATGACAGCAGAGTTTTCCACTGGGTATTTATGGTTGACCCAGAAAGTGGTAAGAAAATAAAAAAGCATACAGGAAGGTTCCAAGAGGAGAAAAAAACATACAGAACGTAATATAAAGAAAGAGAGGGGGAAAATGACATCAATATACAATGGGAGAGGAGAGAAAATAAAGGTACTATAAAAGGGGAGAGAAGTAGATGATGGATATGGCATGGGGGGAGCAATTTGAGAGTAACAGATCGCAGGAGTGACATTTTGCTGGCAAAAAGCACCTTTTGCTGGAAAAGCAGTGTGTGTTTTGAGCTAGTCCACTATACATACAGATATATATCTATATCTATAGATAGATATAGATATACACACACACATGCATACAGATCCACATATATATAGATCACAGAATCACAGAATCACAGAATGTGAGGGATTGGAAGGGATCTCAAAAGCTCATCTAGTCCAATCCCCCTGCCGGAGCAGGAACACCCAGATGAGGTTGCACAGGAAGGCGTCCAGGCGGGTTTTGAATGTCTGCAGAGAAGGAGACTCCACAACCTCTCTGGGCAGCCTGGGCCAGTGCTCTGTCACCCTCACTGAGAAGAAGTTTCTTCTCCAATTTCAGTGGAACCTCCTGTGTTCCAGTTTGTGTCCGTTACCCCTTGTCCTATCATTGTTTGTCACTGAGAAGAGCCTGGCTCCATCCTCGTGACACTCACCCTTTAAATATTGATAACCATGAATGAGGTCTCCCCTCAGTCTCCTCTTCTGCAAACTAAAGAGCCCCAGCTCCCTCAGCCGCTCCTCATAAGGGAGATGCTCCACTCCCTTGATCATCTTTGTAGCCCTACGCTGGACTCTCTCCAGCAGTTCCCTGTTATCTAGATATATATGGGCTCTCTCCACTCAGCTGCAGTACCACAAGCACAGCTGCTCAACTATTTGTATTACAGAGCAATGTATTAAAAAGAAGCCAGAAGACCTTCCTCAGTAGATTTTGGGAGCAGATTACTACCAAGTGAACAATATAAAATCTCAAAGCTCTGTGAGAAGTTGTAGGATTATCCGTATCTCGCTGTTGGCCTAAATACAGAGAGATTTGAGCAATTCAGGAGAACCGTACAGTCGAGAAAAGATTACAACTGCAGAAAAATCAGACTTCTGTTAACAGCTTTGCTAAAAATATTCACTAACCCAGTTACCCCAATTCGGATAACGCTTTCCTGCACATCCTTTGCTAAGTTAAGGAATAATTGAGCAGTCAGAATGTTATTTGTGTATCTCAGATGTAACTTTTCCGTCCAATATGACTCTCAAAATCAACTTTCAACCCCCAAAATAGGAGGTCTTCTTTACCTCGCAGCCTGCCACAAAGACATTTAAATAGGAAGGACTGTGTCACAGCAACAGTTGCGACTGTAAGGACCTAAGTAAATTCAGAATATTTTGCTCAAGAGTACAGAAAAAGTTATTGCAAGCTTTTGGGGCATTTGACACATAAGAAAATGTGGTTTTCAGTATCAGATTCTCCAGAAACAGCAGTTAAAGAGAAATGTTTAACAGCAGCTCCAAAACAACCACAGGTTTTCAAGAGGAGTTTCTTACCCCAACCAACAGCATCTCCTGTCCATCACTGTAAACTGGTAGCAAAGTAAGATTTCTTTTAGCAGAGTGTGGAGCACTGAAAAAATGAATCACTTTTTGCAAAGACATCTAAGAGGGCTACTATTAAATATTTAAGTCCTTATCTCTGAATACTCATCTCTCATAGGGAAAAAACCCAATAATCTTGGTTTTAATAAGACTCTATCTCCTGATTTGAAAATAAGCACTTTCTGAAGCTGTCATGAGACCAAATATCAATATTGTGATGGCAACCTGGTAACAATCACGTGCATGTCCAGGACATCCCATAGAAAGTCAAGATCCAAAGAGGCCATAGATATACAGAAAAGACTTGCCTCTTTCCAGCAGAGAAATACAAAGAGGAAT
Organism: Mesitornis unicolor; assembly: GCF_000695765.1. Taxonomy (NCBI): domain Eukaryota; kingdom Metazoa; phylum Chordata; class Aves; order Mesitornithiformes; family Mesitornithidae; genus Mesitornis; species Mesitornis unicolor. Next base: position 7,078 of record NW_010192858.1, on the reverse strand, counting down.
CCATCAGAAATACCATGGCTGTGACTTCACACTTCCAAGATTCAAAAGGATCCCGTTTTGGATATTTAGAGATAAAGGAGGTTTTTTGCTGTTGTGCTGGTTTTGTTACCTTTTTCTAAAGCATGCAATATTCTCATACACCAAAATGCAACCAAACAGAATTAAAAGTATTCTCCCTGTTCACAAAGCCATCACAGGACAAGCACCTTTATCCAACGTGTACCTTCCAGTGGAGCTGGGAAAAACAACAACCACTGCCAACCGCGGCCAAGTCCAAAGTGTCAGCAATTACTGAGCAACTCTACATCACTTTTCTGCTCCTACACCCGCAGCGTCAGCTGAAGCACAGATTATCCCTGGGTATTGCACCAAGGCTGGTGTCTCAAACGACTTAAACCCAACATGCCTTCATTTTTCTGCCCATTGAGGGAGCAGAGCTCTGCTCCCTCACCAAAAGATACGCAGGTTTTAAGTCACCCGAGTATCTTGGTAAATATCTCTTCAGAATGAGTCTTACCTTGGTAAGACCTCTGAGTTTTAAAAGGCTGCAGCAACAAAGCAGCAAGCAAAAAAGGGAAAGGAAAGGGTCTGAAAGCGGTTGGTAATTGTGTTTGGTCATGTTGGGCTACATTAAGATACAACGTGTCAAGTTGAAAGGGGTCAAACAAAAGACACAAAACATCTGCGTATGTTAAGAAAAAATATAACCAAACCACAAATAAACTTCCTTGTGTAGAAGAGTTTTGATGAAAACCTTCATGCCGAATCCCAAATACACTTTTGTGTTCAACTAAACCAGCCAGAATTTAACAAGAAATGCAGCAGCAGCCAGACCCTCCCAAGCCATGAAAGTTAATGGATGGAAATTGGACTGTGTGTTTCTTTTCCACGCAGATCACCCCCTTCATTTGTTTCTTATATTCCTCTGCCCCTTTCCAACACAATCCCACAACCCTCTTTTTCCCTGCACGCACTGTATTACCGATGAGACGACACAGCTCAATTTATGCACACTGAAGTCTTCCAACAAAAGAACAGGCAAATACTGATGACAGAAGATATTTAACTTCCATTTAATGTCGTCCTCAGCGGAAGGAAAAGCCCAACCTTAAGAAAACACAGTTGTGAGCTCTGCAGGTGTTGCAGCTCGCTCTGATACACTGGTTACCGCCTGGAGACACGATAGGCATATCAGAACTGGTGAATTTGGAAGAAAACAAATGCTAAGGCGAGTCAATTTTAATGATAACAGGAAAGACGCAGAGATAATGCCAATGTCTAGTTAAAAACTGCCAAGAAAAACTAAATTAAATAATCTCTCTCCTCGAGTATCTGTTTTTACAGAAGCATTCTCCCCCAATCCTCAAAAAACTACTCCAGAGAAAAGCATATTGATATTAAAGACTTATAATTGTTCTCGCATCCTTCATTTTATCTTTTGCAACAGCTTTTATTCTTCTGGCGCAGTTTGAAACACCGAAACAATGCGTGGAGATGGAAGCACACATCACTCCTCAACAGCTCCCGCACTGCTAAGCCTTCGCTTAGGGCAGGAAGCCTCAGGAGAAACCATCTCCAGCCATGCATTAAAAAAGAGTACTCCCAGATTTCCCCAAATACCGATAAATCTGACTGTACCAGGCTGAACAGCCATTTGCAAGGATGAACCCAACCCCTGGTGAGTAACTACAGCATCTCAGGGGAAGGAGATAAAGGCTGCAACAAGCTGGGAGGAAAGCACGGATGCTGCATGGTCTGAACCCAAGGCATCCTGCAGGAGCTACCAGAGAAATAAAACGACATTTAAAGTGGCATAAGACTACATTTTCCAGTTATCTTGTTGAAATATATCATCTGTATTTTAAATTTCAAAGCTTTAAGTAGGAATCCGTGGTTTTGACAGGATAGGTATGCAGGATGAAGGTATTTTTAGAGGAAGAAATGCAAATGGGATTAGAGTAAGATTAAAAAAAACTCCAATGCCCCGAGAAAACACACAGGGAAAATTGCTTTGGTGAAGAAATAATCAGCTTTGTATTCTGAGTAAATCATCTTTCTAGCACCATCAACAAACAGAAGCTATTTTCACACCTTGTTTCTCACTACATTTTTAGAAACCGGAAAAGCATGTGCAGCTTCATCCAGGGAGCACACATTGATCCGTGTATTGAATTATTTCCCCCCAGTTCAGCACTTGCAGACAAGCTTGAAAGAACATCATTTCCAGGAGAGGGACAGCAGAGGATTCAGAAAAGGAACAACCCGAAGTTGCCCAAACTGCCCCACAGCAGTGGCTGTCACTTCAGAATGGCTGAGTTTGGAGAAGCTCAGAGACTTTTTTGCAAGCCCTTATCAAGACAGATTTATTCCACTGACTTACACTGTGGGAGAGTAGGTAACACTGTGCATTACATTTACTTCCATAAAGCACTGAAGCACCACTGTGTCAAAAATAAATGTATTTCTTGCTCATTAGATCCTGACCAATTTCATTCTTCAGCCAATACACTGCAAAAACAGAACCAAAACACTACTCTGCCAGTCACCTGTCCCGTGATTTTAACCTTCTACACAAGCTTCTGAAATTAAGTGTGAAGCACAGCAGTATGGCTTAGTAAAAACAACCTATTCTCTTTAAAAATCAGGGACACAAGCAGCTCCCTGAACGGCCACCACAGCAGTCCTTCAGTAAATGAAATAATTTGTTCTGCAAGGCATGGAAAAGCCATCCAGATCCATTTTGTATTTGCTCTTTCCCAAATAAACAGCAATGTGCTATGATCTACAGGCTTCTGCTTCTTCCTGAGATGTCTACTGGCTTAAGCTACTGAGAGAAATCACCCAAAAAACCCCAAGTGCCAAACCTGTCAGTCTTGTGCTCTGGAAATAGTCTGACCTGAAAGCAACACAGCCCAAAGCCCCAAGGGAAGGAGCACAGCACATCATGGCTCATTTCATCCACAAAATGGGAAAGTGCAGCAGGATAGAGGCATCCACAGCTTATGTGGGGGTACAGGGAAATATTAGGGTGTAGGAGGATCAGCAACACTTCTGAAAGAAACAGCTCCCACAGGGTGTTTGTCAACTCTTGGTGTCTTCAGATGCCATAATTCCATATAAATGTCATGCTTTGCCGTGCCAGGTGCTTGTATCCCACCCCAGTCCTTCCCAAAAGCTTTCACGCAAAACTTGCTCGGTCTTTGTTGGAACAGAAGAGCTGGAAAACACACCAAGGATGCGGGAGACAAAGCAAGCAATAGGTTTCTGCTGGGAAAAGGGCATGCCGTGTACCCACTGACATATTTCGCACCAAGGCAGGAGTCCCATCTCACTTCACATCCCACACCAAACCCGTACGAGCGTTATAGAAAAGGTATTTATGGATACGTGAGCAAACTCTCCCCTAGCAGAGCTGCTGTGCATTTTGAGGTAGAGACAGATGCATGGCTTTTGTTCGGAGCACAACTCACCACACCCCATGAGAAAAGCCATGCAGCACGGGGTGGATTTTTAATTTATTGTTTGTAACCAGTCTCTTATGTACTATCATGGGGTTTTTTTGTGGGTCTGTCTTATCCACAGAGCGACAACTGCTTAACAGCCTGCAGAGACCTCTGCACAGGAGGGACCTCAGAACATGACTTTTGCATCAGTACAAACTCTGCTGACTTTCCTGGCATACATGGAATAAAAAGGTTAAATGTATCCAAATACTCTAGGGATGGAAATAAGCGAGAATCTCTCCACAAGGCAATGTTTCAAACAGTACCTATAGTAAAAAGTATTTAAAAAAACCCAAAAAACCAACAACCAACCCACAACCCTGCTCAGTTTCCACCCCACCCGCTGCAAAGGGCTCAGCCATCAATCTTCACTTTCTTTTCCTTCAGGGAACACGACCCTGCAAACCAGCAGCGACCATCAAGTGTTGATATTTCGGCTTGGTTTTAGGCACAACGGTTCACTACGCGGATGAAATAACACAATTTTCCCCCACGTGACCAAAGCAGGATCCTGCGGGAGGACTTTCCCATTTACCCTGCTGCTCTCCGATGCTTTTCCCATGGGCAAGTTTGCTGCAGGAGCGAGCAGAGTGACACAAAAAGCCCCCCCAAATTGGCTTCCCCACCCCCGAGGAAGGCTCTGCGCTGCCTGACACCGAGCGCAGCGGAGATCTGCAGCGCTCAGCAGCTCCTGCTAAGCTGGGTTTACACATGCCCTGCCGCTGCAGCTTCGAAAGCAGCTGACAACCAGAATGAAGAGGCTTTTTATCCTCTTTTCTGGTAATATTAACATGAGGTTGTTGAGCTGGCTGGGAAGATGCATTTTAGACCTTTTCCTTTCTAAACAGGAGACATTTGCCTGAAAAATCAGTTTCAGATCAGCCTTGCACTAAAAGGGAAGTGGTCGCTCCAGTCCTAAGAGAAAGGGAGGTGAAAATACTGCTTCACAACTAAATTCCTCAGTTGTTTACAATGGAGGAGGGGGAAAAGGGCTGGAATCACGCTTCTCTGTAAACATAAACTAGTAAAATATTCTCAGGGAGAGGATCCCATCAAGTGCTGAGCCTCTCTGCATCCTCCCTTTGCAGATGCTCAGGGATAAAAGCACTCGGAGCAATGGGGGAAGCTCGGAGAAACCACACACAAGAAGCCTGCCTCAATTGCTTACTACAGCAAACAGCTCCACGCTCTCTGACAAGAAATGAGCCAGCTAGAAAAATACATTTTTAGGTATGTCAGCCAACAGAATCAATCCAAGAGTCACCTTGAGGTTGCAGAAACAGAAAATGAAGCTGCAGTCCGTTGGGCAGCTACTGCAAAAGCAAGCGATGGATTTACCACCGTCGCCTTTTCCTGCCGTGGTTGAAGTTGAGACACATCTAAAAGGCTTTTAGATTTAAAACTTCTAAGTCGAATAAAAATAGAGTGGTTTTTGTCTGCTTTAACCAAAGGAAAATTCATGTTGAGACATTTTAATCTTCCATACTTCACCCAGCTGCACATGCAGAGCACACAAAGATGGGTGGAAGAGGCCAAAATTTAAGATACTGACTCAAATCCCAACTCTGAGGGGTTTAACTGGACCTGAACCACAGGACCATGGGCACCACAGATACAACTTTATTTACACCATGAAAGATGCCCTGGGGAAACCCAAGCCCAAACTTCCTTCACTGCTGTTTGTTTTCAAGATATCTCAAGTAACGATCTTTAATTTTTGCTGAAAAATCAGCACAAGGTGCTAGAGAAGTCCAATGGGAGGTTCAGAAAGAAAGCATTTCCCCCGTGGTACTTGTTGGGACAGAGAAGTAATTTTATTTACTGGTCAGGAAAGAAGAGACATTTCCTTTAAATCATTCAGATTTTAAGTTTTCTTATATGATGACAGAATTCCTCTGGGGTGTTTACGTGGTTTTGTTTGGTTGGTTTTAAATTAACCAAAACTTTCTTTCCAATATTTTATGGAACAAAACCAAAAGCTGCATTGCAGTGTTTTTCAAATGCTATAGTAAAACACCAAAGGAAAAAAAAAAAGTGTTTGATTCTGGTTTATTTTTGCTTTATGTAACGTTTCCAAGAGCCTCTGGAGACTCAAACCCTGCTTTTCCAGGAGGAAGGCTACTCTGGTGGTGCCTCCCACCAGAATTTGGAGCCCTTCCCCCTGCCAGGCGCTATTTGTTGGAGCCGAGCAGTGACTGTAAAGCAGTAAATAACCACCACGGACACCGCTCTCTGCTAACACACTGCAGGGACAGCGAGTTACACCACCGCTCGGGGAGATGAAGATGACAACGAATAGGGGGAGATTTTCATGGTCATTTACACTTACAAACCTACAAATATCCCCAGGGGATCCCAGCCGGAGGGTTTCTCTATGGGAAAAAGCAGCAATATTTGAGGCTGTATTTTACTAGTTAACGTGGCTAAAATGAGCACCTAAAGAAGACCCGGGTTTTACGCTGTGAAGGGAAAAGAAAGGCACGCTCTGTAACCCCAAAAAACATTCCTACTAAATATTTATAAGGATTTATATAAACAAATCCGTGCACTTTTGTTTCTAACTATTTAACTTCCACAGTAAGAAATTTACAGTTGCCATTACTTTTCCTTTTTACCTTTACTGAAGGAATTATCTCCTGTCAGCAAGATGTAAATGCCGTTTTCAAAGCATCATAGCTACTGTTTTCCCAGACAACAGATACTTCATAGACAAAGATGCACTACACATTCAGGTGGGAATATAAGATTTCAAATTCTACTTCTCTTAAAAAGATAACATTGCAGCAGATACATTTGAATTTACTTTTAATATGTCTGAGGGTTGGTTTATTTAAGGAGGGGGGGAATTTGCTGACATCTGTTTCTTAAACCTCCAAATGACTGTGCTACACTTTCGATCCAAATATTTGTTGACCAAAGACAGCTGGCTGAGATTGATAACCAATTGGATTATTCTATTGTTAACAGACCACCGAGGGTGTTACGGCTTTAACCTTCAACTAAAGAAAATCAATTAGGCTACACAAAAAAAACCCCATTTAATAAAAACAACTTAAGGAAAACAAGTTAGTCATTTATATCCAGAATTGACTACTTCTTTTCCCCTCTTGCTTTTCCATAGATGTTTTATAACTTCCATGAAAAAAGTTGCTAAAAACCTTGAGGTTTTAATAAGAACCTTGACAAATCACACAACTAATTGCTCATTCTTCATGCTAACGATTAGTTTTAAGATCTCTTTATCACAGCACAGTGCGGATCACATTATCGGTTTAACCCCAGCAGCCCAATATATCAGACAAAGCACCCAAGACAGGGGCTGGTTAGACAGCAAACCAAAAACCTCACTCAAGTTCAAACACCCAGTAGCCACCAGTAACCAGGCGGGCGGCCACCGCGCATCACCGCGCCCTGGGCCGCTCACCCCGGGGAGCTTTGTCTCGCCTCACAAGGGCTCCGCACCCGCGCAGGGCTGGGGGCGGACGCTGCGCGGCCCCGGTCTCGGGGATGCAGGGGATCCCACCGCAGCTTCTCCTCTAACCTCCATTTCTTCCATCCCCCGAGCACCTGGGAAA
>NW_010192857.1:0-9903 GCF_000695765.1 Mesitornis unicolor | reverse complement strand
AAGGGAGGGAGACCCCGGCTGGGGTCCCACCGCCCCCGCCCCCGGGCAGGTTCTTCATTGGTCCATGAAGGCGCGGTGGTGCTGTGTGAGCATCGTTAGTCACCGCTAATTGTCCTTAATTAGTAAAGCTTCCATTCATTAACTACTGCCTTTGCTGCCGTATGTCCTTTCTCCTGCAAACGTAATTAGCCGTGTTTTAAATAGCCTTTCCCTCTACCTACCGCTTGAAGGGTATATCCCTTCCAGCATCTCCCTACTGACCTCTTTTGGGGTGACCTCCCCCTTCTACCTTGGCCACGGCACTCGTGAATGAGGGTTCTTTCCGACCTGCATCTTGCAGGTGGGTGTCGTTGTCCTCCAGCCGTGGGCTCTGGGCTGACCCTTTTACCAGCTCTTGGTTTTACAAACTTATTTCAAATATATAGAGCAGGGATCACCAGCACTGCGTTAAAGCCCAGCAAAATGACAGCGTAGTCGAGATCCCAGCTGGTAGGTAACAAATGCTTTGTCCATGGCAAATACTGGGTTTTGGCTTAACCTGGAAGCACAGGTTCCTGGCCTCCTGGCCTGGCTTTTTTGTGTAAGGCCAGGTCTGCAGGGCCCACTAGATCACAGCAGATATTAGCAAAGATTTGCTGCATGAGGAGTGCTCAACCAGTTATGGTGTCTGTGGGATGCTCAGTCTCAGTCCAAATAACCTCCTTTCTTGGTGGGAGGTGGCAGGAGATCTGCGAAGGGAGGAAAGCTGGAATGAAATCCCTAAAAAAGACTGTGCTGGGAAAAGGGAGACACCTGCATCTTTGTCCACCCCTTGCTAACCTATGGGTCTGGTAGGGTGCAGAGGGGGCCTGCTTTTTAAGAAAACTCGCTGCCCAAACACAATCTGTGTGCTTGGTTCTTTGGTTTCTTCTCAGAACACTCCCAAGATCCTTTTTTCCACCAATCTGTACCTAACAGAGAGCAATTTTTTTGCCCAGCCTATTTATTCCCACCCCTGCCTCCCCCCATCCCCTGTCTCTAGGGACATTTAATTCCCACCAGAGCCTAGGGGCTCCTCAATCAAGAGAAAAATCTGAGCCAGCAGCAAGCAGGCCTGGGATGAGAGCAAGGACTCTGCCAGCACAACTCACCTGCCTGACTTCAGCAGATCTGTGTGGGCCTGGAGAGGCCAGAGAGCACAGGTAAACTGCAAAACTCAGCGTAAGGCATCTGTAGAGGGGTTTGGATATCGAGGTGATGATGACAGAGAGATGTGTGAAGAGAAGTCGCCAGGAGGGGAACAAAAATCTGGTGAGTTCACGGCCAAACACCTCCTTTAGCCCTTGCAACTGTTACCCAAAGGCACATCAGGATGGTATTTAAAGCATTTTAATGCTTCACACCGTTTAAGCAGCGTCCTTTCTGGGCGGGAAGGGAGGAACTGGAAGGCAGTTTGACACCTCTGTGTCCAGAGGCAGTCAGAGGAAGTGGCTGCTCCTTTTGGGGCCCCACAGTGAAGCTTTGCAGAGTCAAGTGGGGCTGCATTTGGGCAACGATGGGGTTGCTCAGCCCTGAGCAGTCACAATGTCGGGGGTGCAGCAAGGTGGAGGGGACAAGGAGCAGCGCAGAAGAGAGTGAACCAAAGGCACTGGCAAGGAAAAGGGCCCCAAGGACCAGCCTGCGAGGAAGAGCCTTCCAGGGGAGATGTGTACCAGCCCTGAGATGCAGCGGCCCTTACCTGTGGCCTTCCAGTTTTCCAAGTCTGTGCTATATGAAGGATGTTAAACTTGGGAAATTATATTTAGATTAAGCTGCTGAAGAGCTTGTGGCCTTTGTTGGAAAGCGGCAACTTGCAAAGCAAGACCAGCACTGACAAATAACAGGGAGAGGAGCGAGAGTTGCCCTTTTTCTCTCAGCCTAAAATAAACGTATGAGACTCCCAGAGACTGCAGGCGCTGCTGGCTGCAACAAGCACAAAGATTATGCACAACTTTGGGAGGATGCAAAAATGTTGCAAGTCACAAGCAAGAGATTAAGACCTCAGTGTTTCTTTATTTGCATGGAAACTCTTGGGAGACCTGTGCTGGTGTGTGCAGGGAGGCAGTGCTATGCTGGCACCCCAGGATTGGGGCAGCTGGAGGGAACAGCAAAGTTTCAATGCCAGGGCTTCATCAGCTCTGGTGCTACATCTCTGGGCTGATCTCTGCATTGTCTTTCCAGGTACATCTCAAAAATACGTGAAGTTTTGTTCCTAGGGCAGCCTGGAGCCCAGCTTTTGTTTTGTCTCCCCTATAACTCTCCTTCTAAACCATCTTGCCGCTCTGGCTCTTAAACCCTCATTAAACAAACCTTTGCTCTGGAGGGCTGGGAAATGCAGGGAGCCCTGGGATGGTGATAACCCAGTGCTCCACTACTCCCATGGGGCAGCTGCCTTGGGTGCACAGGCAGTGAAAGGATGGGAGATTTGAGAACACTGGGGCACATTTGCTGCCTGTCCATGGAGGACCAGTGTGGGGTTGTTCTACTCCCCTCTGGCTTTGGGGACAGGATCTGCTCTGGTCCCATCGTAAAGGAACAAACCCTCCCTACAGCCCTGCTTCATAGCACTGGGGGACACGCAGGCTTGGAGATGTAGCTGACCTCGTTGGGGCGCTCAGGGGACAGAGCCACTGTGGCAGGGAGGGCTGACAGGAGCCAATGGTGTAAGCTTCCAAAAAAAGCACAACTAGGAGCAACAGAGAGGAGGACAGACAGACAGTGGCTGTGGAGGGAGTGTGGGTGGTGGCTGTGAGCCCCAAGGCCAGGAGCCCCACTGTCCCCCTCAAGGCAGCATGGCCCTACCCTGACCCCCATGTCACCATCAGGTGTGATGTCCTGCTGGAGGTCCCTGCCACTCAATGATGAGGCAGGTCCTGGGGGTCCCAGGACTCTCCCCTCTAGGTAGGGACATGCAGGGCCAGGGGAGGGAGCTGGTCCTTCCCTGGGCATGCGATGCCTGCAGCAGCCCTGGAGGCGTCAGGGAGCTGCCAGGGCTTATTGGGTTCCTCTCACAGGGGAGGGCTCAGTGAAGCACCCCCCAGAACTGGAGGGTGCCTCAGCACCTTGAAGATGCAGCTCCCAAACCTCCCACGCTGATGGTGCCTTCCCCTGCTACAGCTGATCCCTCCACCACTGCTGCAATGGGACAGCCACATCCCTGCCATCCACCCTGAACTGCAGGAGGAGCAGGAGATGAGGCCACACACAGCAGGCAATGCAGGGGGAAGAAGCAACACGGGGTGTCCATGGGAGGTGGGCACCCAGCACCACCATCTCCAGGTAGAGATGCCTTGAAAGCTCTCAGTGCCAAGCAGCAGCCAAGGAGGCAACACCAAACACCAGAAAGCGTTAGGAAAAGCCACTGAGCAGGAGTTTGATTTTTTTAACCCTAGTCACCACTCTTCACAAACTTATTTTTATTAATTAACATTGTTGCATTTAGGTAACTTCCTTTTAAAGGTTTAATACTACCATGGTGAAACTTTTACTGTTAATACAGAAACCATCACGTACATCCCTCTAGTGCTGCACACAGTTCTCCTCAGCTTCCAAGCACAACCAGTCAGGCTGAAACGGCACACAGGGACGGGGAGAGCCTGCAGGGACAGGAACAGGCCACCAGAGCTGGGGTGCCAAGTGTCCCCTGTGCAGTATGGGAAGGGGAGCAGCAAATCCCCATCACCTGTGAGGCACTCATAGGGCACTGATGAGACAGTGCCCATACAGGCTGTGTCCCAGGACACTGTGGATACCAGAAGTGGAAATGGGGTCCAAAAGGGATCCAACAAGCTCCTGGAGGATAGGTCCAGCTGGATGGGTGCAACTCACACACTCTGTATAGTGGCAGTGTGGAGGTTTGCATTACCTCAACACCCACCCCTGGCTTTCCCTGTCAGGGCACCACTGCCACAGGAGCTGCCTTGTTCCAGTGTCCTTGTCCCAGCCCCAGGTGGCATCAGCATTATGGCTCTGAGGCAGCCTGTCCCAACTCGCCTTTATGGTTTCCAGCTCTGCACTGCTCCAGGGTACAGCTTGCGTCGAGCAATAGGGCAGCCAGCCCCAGCACCCTGCAGCAGGGGCAGGAAAAGGGAGAGGAAGAACCCCAAGGGCACTGCTTAAGGCACACAGAAACAAGGGCTGGGGCTGTGTCCACACCTGGGCACCCCGGGGGGCTATCACAGCCCAGAGCTGTGCAATAAGCCCATCCAAGCCTTCCCTTGCCATCAGGGCACAAGCCACAGGAAACAGCAGGACCCACAGCCACTCTGATGAGGGCCACCAGCCCCCTGCACATCCCAGGATGTGCCCAGTAAGGCAGGTCCCCCAGGCCAGCCTGTCCCTGTGCCAGGTGACTGAGCCCCGGTGAGGTGTTTCTTGGGTGGGAGGGCCCACAGGCAGCCCCGGTCCCTGCTGTCCTCACCTTGCATCTGCCCAGCCCAGGAGATGGAAAGCCACAGGTGAATAGGAGGAGGTATCAGCCCCACACCACAGTGTGAAGGAGAGAGGCAGTTCCCAGGGGTCTCCCAGTACCCACCTGAGCTCCAGCCTGGACCTGACCTGCTGGTTGCCCATCTCCAGCACCACACCAAGGGCAGCCCCCCGCCTCCTGCAGGAAGTGGTGCTGGTGGTGGGGACAAGCCCTGGGCCACAGCAGGACTGCACTCTTCCAGCCAGGGTGGGCACCCATGGGGAAGAACCTGCATCTACCAGAGACAGGAGTGCTTGCACTGCCAGCTCCTGCATCTCACCACCAGGTGTTATTGAGCAGGGCAAGACTGGGATGTAGCTGTATGTGAGGGGTGCTGGCACCACTAATTCCCTCCCCTTCCCTAGCAGGAAGGCTCCCTCCCACTCTGGCACCCTCCCAGGTTGCCCCATGCCAAGGCTGGGATGGACACAGCCCTACAGCATTGCCTGCCCCATTTCCTTCCTCCCCAGCTGCATGGCCCCGGCAGAACAGGGTAGTTTTGCACCTGCAGCCCTCTAAGCTGTCTCTGCTTGCCCCCCACATCACGCCATCCGCAGCAGCATGTCCACCAGGTCCGCTTCTCATTGCCCCCAGGATGCCCCCAAGCATCAAGGTGCTGTTGAGCTCCTCATCTTCACCCCTAGGCCTGGTCATGGCTCTAGAGAGGGCAAGGGAGTCCTCAGCTTTTGGCTGCATTCCCGCCAGGGCCAAGCAAGAGTCCAGTTGGCTTTTTCCTGTCGGAGTCCTGCTCCCCACCGCTGCTTGGAGGGACACGGCTCCACGAGATCTCCACGCCGCAGGAGAGAGGAAAACACAGCTGGCTCAAACCCAGGCGGCAGGAGCAAGGCCAGGGGCAGAGCGGAGGCTACCTGCGCGGCGTGCCACATCTGCAAAGAAAACACGGCATGGGGTGAGTGCTGCCAGGACTGGGGAAGGACACCAGAACCTCCAGGCTCACCCACTTTGCCCTGGGGTCCCCCCTCACCATGCCCGGCCTCTCAAGCACTGAACCACGGGGCAGGGACAGGAGGCAGCCTCCTCACAGGGAGGAGTGAGGGCCACGGGGCCGTAGGTGCTTGCCAAGCCCCTAGCAGCAAGCTTTGCACAAAACCAGGGAAAATACAGCGGGGAAGTGCCAGCCACAGGCACTGCACCCTGAAAGTGTCTGCAGTAAGAGCCCAGTCTGTGCTCTTACAGCAAGCAGTTTGGGAGGGTCAGATAAATGCAAGGAGGGAAAGGGCAGAGTAACCCAAACAACGACCAGCCAAGGACTGTGGGAAGGACATGGCTGATGGCAAAATGAGGCTGAAATCAGAAATTCATGGATGCAGGGCACCCAGTGCGGTCTGTGATGGTGATAGAACTGCACACCATGAGGTCACCCAGCTCACCCATCCCCACCCAGGGTAGGACTGGCCAGCTCTGAGCAGCTGAGCCTGGAGACTACCAAGCACCTATTGAGCCTTCATTAAAAGGCCTGATCCCCCCAGCTGCCTGCTGTCCTCTCCATCCTGCTTTCTCCTGCGTCTGCTCTGCAGAAACCCCTCACTGCTCACAGCATCAGTAAAGACCTAAAGCCTTAACAAAGCTGCTCATACCGAAGAAATGGGCCCAGAACACACCACTCATACCTGCCCCTGCTCACTTACAGTTCACAGTCTTTACGTCTCTTCTTGTCTTGTCTTGTCTTACCTCGGCCCTTGGACCTCCTCCTTTGAAGGGAAAGCACCATAAGAGAGTCTGATGTGTGGGAGACGAGACCCACAACCCCAGATGGTAACACCACCCCAGACATCACTTACCTTCCCAACCGCATCAGGTCCTGCCGGGGCCTGCAGGGTGGGAAAAGGACAGAGTGAAGTGGTTACCCATGCAACACTGTCTGTTGAGTTGCTGGAGGTGGTTTATTGAGATGCCCAAGCGCACAGCACAACCTCTATTACCATTCATGCTTAAAACAGACCCAGTGTGACTTCTCCCCACATTATCAACATCTCAACCAGGAATAGACTGCAGTAGGCAGAGAGAAGGCAGAGACAGCAAAGGCGCAGGGGGTGGTCAGCATTGGTGACTCCCCTGCGGATGTGACACTTTGCCTACAAGGCCAGGAAGCACAGGTTCAGTTTCCAGTTGCTCTCAGTCACAGCTTTCATAGCTCAGCTGGTTAAGCAAGATGCAACATCTCAAATAACGTGTGGGATTTGCTGCAAAGTCTCAGTAGTGGTTCTCAGACAACAGCCACTACATACTTGGCTTTAAGCATCCCCTATGGGGGCCAAGGTGAGGATATCCACCACGCCCATGCTAAACTTCAAAGGGGAGCAATGTAAAGGTGTGGAAAGCATCTTAGGGAGAAGCCAAAAGGTGCTGCAGAAGCAAGAAGTTTACACAGATTCAAAGGCAGCTTGCACAAGTGCTCGTAGGAGATCCCCTGGGATTTACCCCAGGTAGGAAAACCACAACAGGCTCAGGAAATTCCCCGCACGGAAAATAGCTGGAAGCATGGGGGGAAGTAACGCACGTGCTTCTTCCCACTCCCCCTTCTGCATCCATGGACAGATGCTGCAGAGATGGAGCAGAGCTGGATGGGCCTTGGGTCTGCTCCAGCACAGCCGCTCTTAAAACTGCCGGGGAATACCAACCCAGGATCCGCAGGCTCTTCTTCCAGGCAAGGATCACATCCAACAGCTGCCTAGCAGGAAATCCAGCCCCCAGTTTTCGCAATGCTAAATCACCCTGGGGTCAGAAGGGAGAGCGAATGCCAGGACCTCCATGCAGGCAGTGCTGGAGAGGCTGTGGTGGGGACCGGCTGCAGGCTGCCGTTGGAGATGCTCCCTGCACTGCAGCCCTGGGGCAGAGGCCCCATTCTGCCCAAGCTCTCACAGTTTTGGGACACAGAGAGCACCCCAAGGGGTTAACTATGTGCCAGCAGTCCGCGGCAGGTTGGTGGCGTGCATCCATCTCAGGCCAGAGCTGCATATCCATGCCAGACTGGTGCTGCATGTTTTAAGCTTTCATTTGCTACCTTGGATGTAAACCGTTGCTCCCCAGCCCTGGATGGGGCAGCCTCCCTTAAATGGAGGCCCAAGGCCCAGCCCTTCAGCTCTTTTTGGGCCAGTCACGCTCAGGTATGCCAAGCCATGGGGCTCCCTGCTGAGCCCCCACCTTGGGTGCACTGCCCCACACCAAACACCTGCATTGGAGCCACCAGCCTTGCTCCATTACCCACAGGCAGCTCCTCCAGCCAGAGGAGCACATGCCAGGTATGCCAAGGCAGCCACAGGGCACAAGGGGCACAGATATCCTTGCTCTCAGAGCCAATGTGCCACAGCAGCTCCAGGTACCTGACATGGGAGCCTACAGCCAAGTGAGAGCCACAAGCACTGGCAAACCCCAGCACAGAGACAGTGGAGGTGTCCCAGCATGGCCAGGGCGTCCCCAGGGCATCCTTGTCCCACCCACAGGGTGAGCTGGCAGCATCACTCTTGCTGGAGGGGCACAGGGGTGCAGGACAAGCCTGGGGGGTCCCTACCTGCACTCGCACCGCTTGTGCTCAGTGAATGTCATCTCCACATAGGGTGCCTCCCTGTTTGGCTTTATCTTCAGGAGCTGAAAGAGGAGCAAAGGTTAGTTCCCGGCCGGCAGCAGGAGGGGGCTGGAAGGGCTCCTGGCTCGCCACCCCAGCCGCTCGGGCAGACACCGCCGTGTCTAACCTGTTCCTCGGGACCTCCACCTCCGCACACAGGCAGTCAGGCCCAGCCGCCCCAGCAGCTTGGGAGGCTCTGCTAGTGCCACCCTGTGTCTTCAGGGCTGTAATTTAAGTCCCGTGGTCTTGGGATTTCCCAGCCTTAGAGGGGACTGTTCTGTCTCTGCCTTTCTAGAGAGCTTTCACATATTTGACCACTTTGCACATCTCCCTCCTCTAATGGAAATATCCCCCTAGTCAGGTTTTTCAGACCATTCCCATTGCTGCTGCTTCCTTCTGGCCCCTTTTCCCACAGTACGCAGCCTGGAATCAGTACCATGGCACCTCCCCAGCCTAGGGGTGCAGGATTTGCCCTGTCACATGTCAGTCCACAGCCCAGCCCCGAGTTTGGGTTGGACATCCAGGGCTTCACAGGGTGTGTTCATCACTGGTGTGATCCACACCAGCCCCTGCAGAAGTGCCTGCTGTTGCTACCCCACACGGAGCAGCAAGACCCCTCCCATGGAGGGAGACCTGTGCTTGGGGCACATGTCAGGCTCTTCCTCCACTTCAGTCACGATTTTTTGAAGGCTCCCACCCTGCCTTCCAGCACACTTTCAACCCCTGAGGGATCAAAATCACTGGTGATTTATTGCAGGCACTCTCTAGTCCATCACCCATGGCAAAGCAGAGCTTTCCGCTGCTGCCGCAGGGAGCAGGTCGATCTCTGGCAGTGCAGCACAAGGGCTGCAGTGTGAGGACAGTGGCTGCCCAGCACATAGGGAAGAGCTGACCGGCAGCTTCTTCACAGCCCGAGATCTCCCACCCCACTTTACACAGCTCCTGCAGCAGCGACTGGAAACACAGTTCACACAGCCCCCCATGTTCACCATGCCTCATGACATTCACTGTCACCACCACCACAGGCATCTCCCGAAACACGAGAGCCTCAGTTCTCCCTGTGATTCAGGGGCAGCCCCTGCTTTGCCCCAGCAGGCAGTCATGGGCAACTGGGACACCCCCAGCCCCGTCACAGGACAGGGAAGGTCTGGAAAGGTGACAGCAGTCAGCGAGATGGACCACACAGAGAGGGGAGGGCAGGGAAGCAAGAAGCAATGCCAGTACCACCAGGGATGTCACCTGGCCCCAGAGACAAATCCAAAGAGCAGACAGCAGGACCCTCCTGTTTTGGCATGCATGTGACCAAATGTAAGCTTCCTTCTCTTTTATCCATACTGCTATGATGTCTGGAGGACGTGAAGCTGCAAATCTACCCTCCTGGTGCTTGGCAAGGAGCCCACCGCCTCCCCAGCACAGCCACAGCAGCAGTGCTTACCTGCATGGTGACCGTGCTTGTCTCCACAGGGACACAGCGGAGACCTTCATCCCCACAGCAGCCTCCACAGCGCTGCAGGGAGACACAGGAGGGTTTGAAGATGTGCTCCACCTCGTTGGGGAACTCGGTGATAACGTCCACCAGCTGCTCCAGAGGCCGGCAGAAACTACGATTCAAGATCTCCTGAAAAGTCAGGACTGCAAGAGACCAAGGCAGGGAGCTATAAAGAAGCGCCCCAGAGAGGCCGAGCCCAGCTGCCTCACTACCAGGGCAGATGCAGCAGCTGCAGTGGGGTCCTGCATCCACCCCAGGGGCACAGGGACCCCCTTGCGCACCCAGTAAGCCCATCACTGGACTGGTGCGGGGGCTCACACAGCCACCACGTTTACCCCGATG
>NW_010192856.1:7610-20365 GCF_000695765.1 Mesitornis unicolor | reverse complement strand
TTCTGTGACTCTGTGATTCTGTGAGTCTTACTAATAAAATTCCAAAAATACTGCCTGGAAGCGTCTTATGCAGTGATGTATCTGAGGCTACAGACAGCTTCAAGCTCTAACTTGCATGGGAAAGGCTTTCTATGCATAAAGCCAGTGGCTGTAGTCTACAGAAAAAGCAGACTTCCCCTTCTTCCCCCTCCAAATCTCTTTCTTCAAAAATTACAAGGAGAAAAGGGGATATAAATGAAAAGGATCAATGCATAGGCCTGAATTCTACTTCTGTTGTTTTATTAGGTTTGGGAGGTCATCATGTTTAAAGAGGAAAGCAAGCATTTCAAATGTGGAAAAAATTGTAATTCTAATAATGTTGAAAGTCTAAGGTAACTAATTAATGCCTGGGCTGAATGGTCAACTTAGAGTCAAGCAAAAAATTAGGAGCTATTGAAATGCAAACATTTCATCCTGCAATAGGCAACGAGAAGAGCAGGAGACATTTCCAGACCACACAAGGTTTGCAAAGAGACATTTGTTCAGATCTCTGTGCTTTGGGACTGCATTAGCCTTCCATTTGCAGTGCGTGGCTCCGAGCGAAAGCAGTACGAGCCAGCTATTAGCTAAAGCGAGGAGGATCCTCTCCTGGGAGCGGGTAGTGCAGACAGGAGAGGCACTCGAGAAAGGCTGAGGCAGCACAAAGGCAGCTCACCACAACAGCAGTGGCAGCCCCAGTTAAGCTTTGTTGACAGGTGAGACCTGACAGCCCTTAATCGTGAAGTAGATTTTTGCCAAAATTAAAAGCATCCAGTTAACCTCAGCAGAGGTAAAGATGGCTAAACACTGTAGAACTAGTTGGTGCTTCCCTAGTTATCTACTGTCTATCTTACTTATCTATTCAACATCTTTATTGATGACCTGGATGAGGGGATTGAGTCTACCCTTAGTAAATTCGCACATGACACCAAACTAGGGGGGGAGTGTCAATCTGCCGGACGGTAGGAAGAGGCTGCAGAGGGACCTGGACAGGCTGGGTCAATGGGCAGAGGCCAGTGGTATGAAGTTTAACAAGACCAAGTGCAGGGTGCTGCATCTCAGCCACAATAACCCCACAGTGCTACAGACTTGGGGAAGAGTGGCTGGAGAGCGGCCCAGCAGAGAGAGACCTGGGAGCACTGGTTGCCAATCGATTGAACATGAGCCAGCAGTGTGCCCAGGTGGCCCCAAGGCCAATGGCTTCCTGGCTTGGATCAGGAATAGTGTGGCCAGCAGGAGTAGGGATGTAATTCTCCCTTTGTACTCAGCCCTGGTGAAGCTTTACCTCGAGTACTGTGTACTGGGCCCCTCACTTCAAGAAGGATATTGAGGTGCTGGAGGAGGTCCAGGGGAGGGCAATGAGGCTGATGAAGGGACCAGAGAGAAAGTCTTGTAATGAGAGGGTAAGGGAGCTGGGATTGTTCAGCCTGGAGAAGAGGAGACTCAGAGGGGGACCTTATCACTCTCTACAAGTACCTGAAGGGAGGTTGTAGTCAGATGGGGGTTGGCTCTTCTCCCAGGCAACTGGTGACAAGACGAGAGGCCACAGCCTGAAGCTGCGCCAGGGGAGGTTTAGGCTGGATATTAGAAAGCACTTTTATATGGAGTGGGTGATCAGGCATTGGAATGGACTGCCCAGGGTGGTGGTGGGGTCACCATCCCTGGAGGTGTTTAGGGAAAGGGTGGATGTAGCACTTGGTGCCATGGTGTGGCCAATGTGGTGGTGTTGGGTCATGGGCTGAACTTGATGATCTCAGAGATCTTTTCCAGCCTCAATGATTCTGTCTTGCAGCTTTCTTCTCTTCCTTTAATAAGATATTGTGAAGGCAGTTGATTCATGTTTACAAATGATGAAAATTAGCTCATTAAACACCAGATTTAACTTTCTTTGATTGATTGAGAGGCTTGGCACAAAGTTTCATTGCAGCCCTTTAAATCTGCGCCTGGCCCTTGTTGCTGCTGTTAAAGACTTTTGAGAAGAGTTACAGCTGCCAGTGTTTATCCCAGTCAGGCAGCGGTGGCTCTGGAGCTTGCTGGTAGGTTGGTATAACTACAAATCCAGAACACTGAATCCTCTTAGGTTGTTCAAAAGACTTACAAAGTGAAAGGTAAAATAGTATTATTTTATTTAACAGAAGTGTTTTATTGAAATTTTTTGTTTACAGTCATATAGGAAGGGAAAGGTAGGAGTAGATTTATAGGAATGGTAAAGGAGGAAGTGCTCTACCAATCCTTCTCCCTATTAACTGCTCTGCAATTAGGTTTTAAGGCCTGGGGGAGGTTGAGGCAACTCTTTCTTCTTACTTGAGGTGTCTAAGCTTCTCAGAGAAGTGCACTAACAACCATAGTAGGAGAGACTTAGAATTTGATTGCCCTTGTTTTTTTTCTGTTAATACTGTTCTTCTCATGTCCTCTAGGTTGAGGATGAATCCCACCTTTTCAGGTACGTACGTTGATGGTTAACAGTATCGCGGTTCTGAGGTGGATCTGCAGCTCTACAGTTGCAAAGTGTAGTGCTGAGGTTTTTTTAAGAAAATAAAAGTTAGTCTCTAGCCTGGTGATTTGGACTTTCATCAGGGGAATAAAAAAATGTTGGTTTCTGTTGCAGATTAAAAAAGCAAGTAAAAATTTTTCAGAAATGGAAAATTACCAAAAGAAGGATTACAGACCTGCCCCCAAATAGACAACTGATCTTCATCTTAGAGAAAGCTGGTAGTTAGGAGATGTGGGCTCAACTCCCTGTATCACCAGAGGGGACTGTTTGTCCCATGCTCCACCTAAGCTGCAAAGGAAGGGGATAGTTGTTAGTTCCTCTAGGAACGCTGGCCCTCCTAGAATGGGTGAGTCTAATTTAAACTGAATTGGAATATTTCCAGTTACTTGATTATGTTGTTTTCCATAAACAAACACATTAAGTGCCTCAAATTAAAAATAGTGATATCAACTCTTCCTCAAGAGTGCATGTTTGACATGAAGAGCCTGGTTTGCTCATTGACCAGGCTGCCCAGAGAGGTGTGGAGCCTCCTTCTTTGGAGACATCAAACCCCTGGACGTGTTCCTGTGTGACTGCTCTGGTGACCCTGCTCCTGAAAGAGCCATTGCTCTGAATTCTTGTGTTTTCAACGTGTTATTTCTTCAGCTACTAAATTAAAACAGTATCCCAGGTATATGAGTGTTATTCTAATTAGCTATTTAAAGGCTTCAGTTATTCATCGCTCCCCAGTAGAGGGGGTCATTAAAACCTTGACACTCTGGTGTTTAATTAACTTATGTTTCCTTATTCATTTAAGGCCATATTTCAACACCAGCAGCAAGTGATAGGTTTGCCTTTACACAGTATCATTACAGAATAAATTGCATGTACTTTCCTCAGTCCTAATAATCTGGAATCTTTGAGCTGAGTTAACTTGACTGTAATTGTAGTGCTGTGGCAGAGGCATTATGAAAAACAGAAAATGTTTTATATAAGCATTTATTTTGAAGAAACATTCTGGTTGTAATTTTAAGGTAGAAAAATGGTGGCAGCCCAATATAGCTTTTAATCTGGTGTACTGTAGGCTAAACAATTCTTGCTTAAAAACTAGAATTCTTTGGCTGGAAATCTTCATGGACAGAGCTGGTTCACCAGCTCTTCTGAAAGTTAATCAAGCTTTCAGATGTACATAATTAGAAGATAAGATTAAAGTTTGGCTAAATGCTAAATGCTAGTTACTAGAGTCACTTTTGGGAAAGAAAACATTCTAAAGAAGAAACTTAGATTAAAAAATGGTTCTAGTAAACTTGCAATATATTGGTAGTGCCTCTGAACTCTTGAACTGTGATTTTAAATTTGGTAGCAGTGCCTTTTATGTCAGGATGTGTGTTTTTTCAGTGCCTGAAATACTGCAGAAATTTAGCCAAGGTACACGTCTTCAAGTAATTGAAGTTTGCAGAAGCTCAAGAGAGTCTTCAGTTTTATTGGCTAATATGTCCGAATATTCCATCATGATTGAACATAGTCAGGCTTAGGCTGCAGAAATAATGTGAACTTGATCTGTAATAGCTGTTCTGGACCAGGATAAGCACGGACATTAAAGCACAGAGCAGGAAAGTTGTCTTTTTCCCATCTTCTGTGACATCTGTGCCCACATCTGGTGGAAGAAGAGGAGATTCTGATGCAAAGCACAGAGAACAAAAGCTGCACTGCAAAATTAAAAGGTGGGGTCAAGGAGTCTGATGGAAGTGGGTTGATATAGAAATAAAGTTAAATGGGATTTCATTGAGGTGGGAAAGAAATTAACTAGAAATGAAGAAGCAGATATGGAGCGATTGCATAAAGACCAAGAATTAAGGACACAGACATAGCTAAGGATAGCTAAAGAAGTGTAGTTTACACACAGAGCTAGTGGGGGTGGTATAATGGCTTGCAAAAGACCTAGAGAAGAAAATCTTGAAGAAGGAAATTGAGTCATTTACAAGTCAAAATAGGAGACAAAGATAGCTGAAAGTAAATGTGCCAGTTTATTCCACCCTGTCCCATCTGAGATACCAGAACTTGAAGAATGCTTAGAAATAGGTATCCCTCTAAGTTTAACTATCATTTCAGTCACATGTGCAAACACTCCAATACACCTGTATCAAATCCAATGCCATGGTGTCCAGCTGGATACTCAGAAAATGAGGCATGTAGTGTGGTAGAGGTCCTACCAAACAAGAAACAGCCTTTAATGTTGCAAACAAAACAGTCTGTAATGACATGATCACATATATTTATAGCAGGGAACATCATTCTAACAGTATAGGCTATTTCTGATACTTTCTCCTGGACTTTGTGCCTTTGCTGTTCATGTAGGCATGTACAAATATGTTTATTTCCTGCGTCAAAACCTTTTAACAACTAGTGTGGTAACGTTTATCTACCTTGTAATATAGCTGCACTGTTAATATACATTATTATAGCAGTGATTGCTCCTGAGCTGTGCTTGAATTAACCTCACCTATTTACTCTACCACCTCATGATCTCCACTACAGCATGAGCATCACTGTGCTTCCTACTAAAAGTATAGGAAAAGGATTTATCCACAATACATTGCCAAAGAGGTAAATTCTGGGTCTGGAGTCATGGGGAAGGCTGTCTCTCCTCTACAGGAATATCCAGAAGGGGCCAGGCTCTTCATTAAACACATGTTGCCTCCTGGCATGAGCAGAAGTCATAGGATGAGAAAGCTCAGCTCCCCAGCAAGAAGGGACTGGGTTTCCCCATGCCCGAGCAGAGGTGAGGTTTACCTGACAGCCCCTCACAGGCACCCGCGAGGAGAGAAGAGATTTTCCCTAATCAGGCCTTGATGCTAGCGCTTCTATTTTTGAAACAGGTTTATTCCAGTCCTTGAGCTTAAATCAAAACAAAGCTGAGGTCCTGTGAAGCTAAATGGATTATATTGTCACAACCTCCTGTTCTAGCAGCATAACTCCTCGAAGAGTTTTTCATTATTTGATCCGAGATAAAGACATCAGCTTATTACTCCTGCGTAGCCGCTCTCCATGTCTGTAACTTCAATCTTTAACATTTCCAAAGGGCACTTGAACCACTTGGTTCGCAATAACTTTTTTTATCTAGACTCTTACAGGCGAGATTTTTATTTTTCCCTGAGAACAGTGCAGCACCATAGTTCCAGAAGCCAATAATCACTAAGGGCTTTAAGCACATTTATCTTTTGGAACATTAGTTGTTTCTTTTGCAGTATCTCACATTTCTCATTGACACTTCTGGGTCATGTTAAAGTGATGGGTTTTTTTTTTAAGTGCAGTTTTTTTCCAAGCTTTCTCTCCGAAAAAATTTCAAAGATCCTATAATTAAAGGAAATCCTGATTCTTTGCCCAATATTTTCTCCCTCGTTATCATTTGGATTTGTACAATCCCAGTGAGCGAGTTAAACATTGCAATTAGTGCAGCAGAAAAAAAGGCTGGTTTTACGTATTTCTGCTCTTTCCCTACACTGCTTTAAGAAGCAACCCACGTGGCTTCCATAAAACTATACAGTGGTCAGAATTATCTGCATTCTTTTTTGCTAGCTGTTGGGCAACTTCAATTGATTTAATTCACTTGTTTGTGCCTGAGCTTTGTTTCTCTATTCTGGGCTCTGCTGATCAATACACCCTGTGCTGAACGAGTTCAAAACGGTTCAGACTCGTTCAATGTGTTTCTGCCAAAGTGTTAGATTATATTTAAAGAAAAATAAAATGAAAAAAAGAGAACAGATTTTATTTCAATATCTTCCTTTGCATTTTGGGCTAGATAATTAATTCTAGGATGTGATTTGGCTTGTGCTTTATCACAGTTTATCAAGAGCCACCTCGGCTCTTTGCTGTGGTATTTGATTCCAGTTGTCAGAATATCAGCCATGTTCCTTCTTTCTTCCTCTTCTGGCAGTCACTGGAGTAGACTGCTTTAGAAATCTTTACACAACCAGAATAACACTTTTGCCTTGCATAATTTTTCTCTCAGATGATGTAGGGTAAGAAGGAAACAAGAGCTTAGGGTTTTTTGGGTTTGGGGTGGTTTTTTGGGTGGGGGTTTTCTGTCAACTGTCTCATTAAACTAGCGGTCGTACTTGTGACTTTCATTTGGCTTTTTCTATGCTAACAAGAGCAGAGATTCCTACCAGCAAGATACCACACCTATTTTTGAATCAAAGCTTGCTGACACGGGAAGAAACCTATATTCTGGTGTCACTGGGGAGGCATCCATAACTTTGTTTCCAATTCTTCCCCATCAAGTTTGACATTTTTAGGGGTGTTAAGTGTATAAACCGTGTCTTAAGCATCAATCTTGTTTTGTCATCTATAACTTTGATGCTCTTGCATCTTGACTAGGGCATTTACTACCTCTCTCTGACCATCTCCCTGCAACCCTTCCTGCAGTTTTCTGCAATATCAGCTCTGGTGAGTGACAGGAATAATTCTCTATCTCTGAATTACCTTTGCATCCTTTTGTCCTGCTATTTAATTCTTCTTGGCAACTACACTGTTAAAGATGGCTGTAAATATAGAGAAACACTGTCTGTCCTTCCTTAAAAATGCTTTATCTCTCAGTGCCTTTGTGAAGCTGGTAAGTATAGACTTGCTGTTGATGTCAGAAAACTGCAATTATTAAATTGAATTATTAAATTAAATGACCCTTTCTGTAGTTCTGTACAGTATCTATTGTGTATATTTGACTCTACTGTTAAAATACTTTAAGTACAAATTAGGATGCTCGTTCTACCCTTCCTTCTCTCCATCAAAATAAGTTTCTAAACCCTTAGAGTTCCTCAAAGAATTCATTCACAAGATGCTGCTATGAGCCTGAATGTCTCCAAAATTGCACACCTTTCTCACTCAGGAGGGGTGAGTACAAACTGATTCAAACAGCTACCAGTTGGGTTTTATTTTTAAAACTGAATGTGATATCTACCAGATTTATGGTACAAGTGTTCACACACAAATCTCTCTCAGATTAGCCGTGTCTTTAGCCTTTCAAAATCTGTATGCTGTCGTTATAAAATCTTTTGAAGGAAAAAGCTCATTACTCCCCAAAACGGACAAACTGTAGTTGTCTTGTATTAATATTCATGATGCTTTCCAGAACAAACATGCAAATTGTTTTCTTTATGGTATTTAAAGGAGTATGATTATCTCAGGAATGATTCACAAACATATGAAGTTTTTTTCTTTCGCCAAGCAAAGCTAATACGCCTCTGTCAGAATTTTAATCTTCTTGCACTCTCTGGTTTTTATAATAAATGATGTTCCGTGTTGTACACATTTTACAAAGTGACAGAATCACTGAATAGGAAAATTAGCTCCGGCGCCTTGTGCAAAATGATGTTCAAATGTTTGTATCTGTGGGATAGTTAAGGACTTTCAAACTAGTGCTCCAAGGCAAGATGTGAGGGACTCCAACCTGGTTTTGGTTGAGGGAATAAAAGGTATCTCCATTGCTCCCTTCCCTGAAGCTGCATGTGGACATTTTCTGCTCGGCATGTTGGCTCTCTGCATGGAAATCAAGTCAGGAAAATAATCCTGGGAATGAGTTGCCAGAGTGAATGTCTTGCTTTTGGGAAAGGATGACTTGTGTCTCTCAAAGAGATGAAGTAAGCCTGTTCCTGCTGTAGGGATTGACTTCGTACCCAGTGCCATGAAGTGCAGGGACCAGAACTTCAGGGGAATGTGGTGCCTTCACCTGAGGGCGTTCATGCACAGCCTTTTCCTCAGGTAGTGCTTGACAGGGGCAACCTGATCCCTGTTGTGTCTTTCATCACTGATTTGTCCTGCTCTGGTAAGACCAATTGCTGTCGGAGGAGCTTTTGTGGCTGCCAAGCTCAGAGAGGCACTGGCCTAGGGTGCTGACACCTTGGGTGTTAGACACCCTCTGTGGCTCATTTGCTGGCCATTGCTCTCCTTTCTATCTCATTAGACAAAGAAGGACATTGATGAGGGGAAGGAGAGTCCAACCTCTCATGTCAACTCGAATTCTTGTCCCAATGACACCAAGAAAACCTTGGGTTTGGAGTACGCCAAGAGGCAAATCTGGGTTATTTTGGACAAAGGAAATGCAGAGCATTGCAAAAAAATTGCAGTGTTTTGAGAATATTTTGGCAGCATCCTTTCCTTCTTATAGCAATCAGGGTAAATTTTCACTTGATTGGAGCTGTAGCAGAATGCCACAAGCAAGGGAGCAGCACAGACAACTTGGATTCAGGTTCCATTATGCTGAGTACCACACAGAGAGACGCTAAGCATTCGTTGGAGGGGGCCTTTAAAATCTCAGTGGGAATTTTGTCTGAATGAGAGCTGGGAAAAGCTTCAGTAGTGGGCCAGGATACAGGAATGTAAATAAGTCCCCAGACTGAGAAGGAAGCCTGTGCCTGTCAGATGCTAAAATAACAGTTGCTTAGAGCCAACTGAGCGTCTATTTATGATATAAAGATTAATAATCTGAGTGGAAACCAAAAGGTGAAGTGATTCAGAAGTCTGGTTTTCAATTTTTAGAAATATGGAACAGGCGGGTTTTTATAGCAGCAGATGTAAGAGGGGAGGAGGAAGGGGCAGGGCTGTGAAGGAAGCTGCAAGATGTTTTTTAGACTGTATGAAAAGCATTTGGCTATGAACCAAAGAAAGGCATTTAAATTCTTTCTTTTCTCCTGAAGGTAATTGGGGATCTACAGAATCAAAACCTGTGAAAGGACAGCTCATATGGCATGAGGTCAAAAGCAGTTACGCGAAGGTGCTAAATAGATGTCCTCCATAGCCCATCTGTAAGGAGATGTGGACAGGGTGATGTGAAAGGTGGGAATGGGGCAGCGTGAAGATGAAGTGACAGTGCTCAGCTGAAGGTATTGCTACTTTAGCCCACATTTAGGACTGTTGTAGCTGCTATGATGGAGTCAACTCCCCAGAAAGGTTGTATGCTATTCAGAGGGACAATGATTCTCCTGTGGTGCTTGGAGATCCTGCAGGGTGTTGTGGTTGCTAAAGTTATCACTAACATAAATGTGGTCATGAACTGTCAGGGTGTCTTTTCCTTCATGAGCCTTCCTTTCAACCCCTTTCTCTCTCACCTGCAGCAAGGTGATTCCTTACCCTGTGGGACAGCGTTGGGATTGATCCTAACTGGGGGGCAATGGCCATGCTGGATGCCTGAGCAGTGCCAAAGCAATTTGATCGTGTTGTGTTTGAAAATGTATGCTCTAGCATCAGCGTGAGAGGTGTGTTCCTTGCTAGATCAGGCACAGAGAAACATAAGTGTGTTTTAAAGAATTTTAAACTTTTCGGTCCATATTTTCAGTCACAGACTTCAGGTTTTTGGTTCTCATGTTCCCACATAGACCCCTGTTTTTCCCAGGTAAAGAAACATTTCAGCAGACATTCAAAACTTCTCATTTTGAATCTTACTCTGAAAAAAATGGATAAAATGATCAAATAGTGCTGGCTCGCTCTGGCTACTGCTACTTTGGCACTGGCATTGGTAAACTGTGATTTCCAGCTCCAGTGGAAGGTGCCCATGCAGAAATCCAGCCCTACGTGAGACCCGAGTGCAAGCCAACTTCACAAGACCCAAACTCAGTCTGCAAGATTCAAGCTGCAGCTGACAAATTCTTCTCTCATAGCCTGTCTTTGTGATGGGTCTTACTAAATTTAGAGACCTTATTTTTAATCCCTGAATTGTTTTGAAGTAAATGCTTTGTACGAGAACTCTTTCACAACAGATTTTGAGAAATACGGAGTTTTGACGATTTCTAGCACCTTATGGAAATACATCGCTGCACGTCAACTTTGTTTCTCAAAAGCACAGTGGAATTTCTTGGGTTGTTTTGTTTTTTTCCAAGAAGCACCAGGGATCTGCTCAAACATTCTGTTGTCTTTTTCGTAGTGCTCAATGAAAATATGGGGTGGAGGCACTGAGTGCAGTAAGTTGGTTTCTGTTGGTTTCCATACAATTATGGATTGTATCTGGATTTCTTTGAAAAGCTGATAGAAAGCCAAAGATATGGCTGGAAATACAGCATGCAAAAGGTAATTCAATAACTTTAGGTTTCCTTAACATGATATAATCCATATACAGCTGTCAAAGCTGACCAGTCACAAATTCCCTACCTACACATTCAAACGGATTTTCCCATCTTTCCTCTTTCGTTCTGATGCGTCAGGTGTGGATGAGAGGAGAGCAAAGATGAGCTATGATGTTGACCAATGTAGACTATGCCTGGAGAAGGTTCCAGGCTCCATCCCAGTAAAACCAGAGCTCCAAAATGGCACAGGTTCAGATTTCCAATGCTTGACGCTCGAAGTTGTGGCCAGATGTTATATGTCCACCACCCTCTGGCTTCCAGCTGCAACATCAATGGCTGCATTTCTCAAAAGCTTTTTTATTTATTAATTTCTTTCTTTTCTTAAAATAATAGCTATATCCTTGAAACCAGGGTGGGTTTTTTTTACGAAGAGACCTAAAAAAGTCTTTGCCAGCCAAATGATCTGAAAATGGCCCAAGCGGGCAAATACTGGTTCTCTAAATTGCAGAAAAATGTGGCAAGAAGCTTCTGTTCTGCAGGGAAACCAAGTCTTTCTTTTCCAATTGGTTCATTAGTTGACTGATTTCCATTTTGAGCATCGTGCAACTGTGATTTCTTGGGGTTTTTTTTTCCCACTCTGGTAATTTTATTACTTTTTTATTCAAACTAGCAAATATAATATTTTTTTCTAATCTGTCATGTATGAACATGCTGTTCTCACCACTCTTGATCACTGTATTCTGATGCTGCTCTGAAGCAGTCAATTAAAATCATTACAAAGAAACTTAAATGGGCTTGGAAGAACTTGTGAGCTTTATTTTTTTCCTTAATAAATGAGAAATTTAAGTGAATTAGTGCTATACATAGTCTCTGGTCCCAAGGGGCATTCGAAGGGAGAGTGAGTGCATAAATCCTACTTAGAAAAAGGTTGCTCAGAATCAGATAACATGCAGACTAGAGATTTTAAATGGAAAGCTCTACCAAGGGTACTGCTCTGTAGTTCTGCCAATAAAAGCTTTAATTGGTCCTGGGGAAATTGTAGCTTATTTCGGAGTAGAAGTAGCATGGAGAATGGGTACATCGAAGGGAGAACACAGGTTTTTGTCGGCTTACAGCTAAGGAATAGATTGAGAGGCCTGGTCCTTTGAAATTTTGCAGGGATATTCATTAAACCCCACCATTCTGGACATAATACATAATTATCTAATTCTAGATCCTCATTTGCCCCTTCCTTGTGCCTTTTTTCCAGACAATACTTTGTTCACTGCTGCAAAGGTGTTGGAGAGAAAAAAGGCAGAAAGGGTATGTACCAGTAATGGAGAAGCAAGATGATGGCCCACTTTTTGACCATGAAGAGAGTGAGAATCCCTGCTTGGGACATAGGGAGAGCGTATCAGTTTTTAAAAATCCTTTTACACAGCAGCTTAAACCATATCTGTACTGCTTCCACAAACCAGGGAAATTAGTCAAAGATAACATTTCTTCCCCCTTTTTCATTCCAAGTTTAGAGATTCTGATGCGATTGCAAATTTTAGATTGTATTTATGATCAGCAATGGGTTGTTTAAAACCAAAAATATGAATTTTGGATTCTTGCAAAGCCTGAGGGTTTTTTTTTTTGGTTAGTTGATGTAATTTGTCAGTGTGGCTGGATTTGGCGCATCATCTTAATGATGCATCAAGGGACCTATGAGGTGCATTTCACCCAAGATTTGCATTCTTGGTGCCTGCTGTGAATCCTCTGCTGTCTGCCCTTTGGGCATGAGATAAACAGCGCTGGCTTCAGACACTTCTCTGCATCAGGATGCTCATGTGTTTCCCATAAAGCAACTGGAAAGTTTCACAATCTTTTGCTTTCCTCTTCTCTCTTTTTGTTTTCTTTAGTTTAAAATGGAAATCCATATTTTAAGCCTATCTTCTGTAGACCTTAAAAATCTTCATTGAGAAAAGGAGAGGAAAATTCATTAACCCAAAGCATGCACAGCCCATTTAATTACCAATTTCTTTGTAGAATTCTCTGAAAATCTTTATTCTGGCACCAAAGGTGAAGGAATGACTCTTCAGTGAAGCCACCTTCTAATTAAGTTCTGTATTGGATGACATTTCATGCGCCAAAGGTTTGCCATATGGTTCCTTTAAATTTATTTACATTTCGGGTGTCTAAGCCCCATAGGCTCCAGCATAAAATCAAATTGCTGTCCTGCTCTT
>NW_010192856.1:0-7579 GCF_000695765.1 Mesitornis unicolor | reverse complement strand
CCCTAACGGCTATACAGCAGTAAAAGAATTGCCTTAAGAATTATTAGTACTAGGGTCATAGCAATAAGAGATGCACAAATGCATGACGTGTCCAGTTTTTAATATGATTGGCCGGCACTACAACAGATACAGTGAAAAGCCAAGCAAGAACAGGGCTGCATTAAGAGAGGTCATGCATGCAACTCAGTGATATGAGACAGATGACTTTCTGGAAGTGCTGAAAACCAATTTAAAGCAATGGAAATACTTTAGGAAGCCTCTACCAATAAGGAGAAAACCCAAAAAGATAAATTGGCACACTATTTTGTTTTATTTTGTTGGGTTTTTTTTTACTGACTTCTTGAAACCTTCTGAATTCAGACAGGTATGTGGGATTTTGCGTGATCAAGGGGTTTTACTGACATGTGAGTAAAGTGATTAACTAATTCAGTTTTGTATCGTTTTTAAGTGAGGAAGTTTAAAGGCATATATGACCTAGATAACACTGCGGGCTTTCCTCTCTTACAGAATCTCCTTCAGTTGCTCTATTAAAACTAAAAGGATGTTTAGGTTCAATGGACTCGCTCAGGCAGCGGATCTGACAGGTAACGACTTTCAACCATTCCTTTCATTGCGATTTTCTGCAGTGTTATGCAGTTTTCTCCTCTCTTTTTACCAGGGAAAATTGTGGGGAGGAGTCTGATGGGACCCGAGAGCTTGTGCTTTGTGTAATTTCCGAAAGTCAGTCTGGAGCTCGCTGCTGAGGAAGCCCCAGGAGCAGAGCTGGGGGTGATGCCAAGGGCAGGAGACCTTGCTGAGCTGGCTTGGGGACCACCTCATTCTGCCCTCTTCACTCAGAGCAGAGGTGTGCGATGTCTGCTGACATCTGGGGAGATGTTTCTAACTCCTCACTGAGGCCAGCTGATGAACTCTGAACTCACATCGTTTCTAGGGCAAGTTATCTCTCTGTGCCAGCGCAAAATGTTGTCAAAAATCACTGCTTGACAGATGAATGCATCTGCTCATGGATGCACAAAGTGCAAGAGCAGGTCAGAGGATGAAGATCATCTGCTTTTAACTCTTTCTTTAAAAAGGAGGGTTCAGACTGCTGGTTCTGCTCCTGAAGCCATCAGCTGCCCCTCCTAGAAAGTTTATTGTCCTGTTTTGTCTATAACTCAAGAAGAGTAGTACATATTTAGAAATATCTAATATATTTCTGTGCCTACAGCAGAAGTTGGAAAAAACCTCAAAATACTTCAAAAAGAAGTTATATTTTCTTTCCTAAATTGCCTGAAATAATTAACACCATCAAAGACCTCTAGTCTTGATGAGCAGCTTGAGATTGATGGCTCTAACGTAACTGATTTTATGTGAGCAGGTCTTTAACATTGCTTTGAAACCTCTTTGCCCTTCAATTCCAATACCTTTGGACCTTCAAGTCCAGAGGAGGATCACAAAGAGGATCAGGGGATGGAGCACATCTCCTATGGGAACAGGCTGAGAGAGTTGGACTTGTTCAGCCTGGAGAAGAGAAGGCTCTGGGGAGACCAAGTCATCCCACCCACATTCACACCCATAATATTCTTAGCCTTTATCTCAAGCTGCCTTCTCTTTGGGATTGCTGCAGTTGGTACCATACAAGCTCATGTATTAGCAAGTTTGTTAAGTTTGCTGTGCCCTTCTCTTTGAGAGAGATTCAGGCTTCTGCACTGGCAGCTTATGTTGATGACAATTTGTCCTTTAAATCCACAGTGACATGAACTCTCTGAGATACCTCGTTGATACAGCAGATCTCCATCCTTAAATGTGCAATGGTGGCAATCTTTCCCTTATGTTCTGCCATGCCAAAATATGTGCATTAGGCATGTAATTTTTTTAAGTAACAGCAGTCTCTAACCTCTATTGGGCTGGGAAGACAGCTGGAAAAGAAAGTGAGCTATAAGGATCTCACCCTTTCATAAACATGCCCTCAACCTCTGCCAAGACTAATTTTCAGTAAAATATCTAGGGATGACCAACAGTCCTTGCCTCTCTTGACTGCTAATCTAAGTTGGGAAAGACAGATATTAACTTCTGCTTTGTTTTCACTCAGCATTGAAAAAGATTGCTGAAAAAAATCCCTTTTGCTTCTATTTCTTGTACAAGTCACAGTCTGTGAGTCTCCTGCTCAGATCCGAAGAAAACCTCTTTGCTGATATAAATCAGACAGCGAGCTCACTGCAGACCAATTGCAAATTTAAAAATTTTTCTCGTTACCCACAAAATGTGTGGTCAGCTCCAATGTCTCGGTTTGGAACTAACAGGGGTTTTCAGTCTATGTTCGAGGAGAGCAGATCACTTGCTGGTGAGTACTGGTATTGCTCTAAGGACACTGCAGTGAGGAGAAATATGGATGTTAAAAGGGAGCTAACATTTGCAGTGATGGTATAACAGCTAAATAACATTAAGGAAGATCACCTTAATAATTTCAGTCTTTCAATGGACGGACAATTGATTTGTGTTAGCATCTGCAAGATACATTTGCGCGTTCATCCTTTGACTTCGGTAGATGTGCGCTGATTTACACTGGGAGGCATTTGAGGCAAATTTAAAAACTGAACATTGTACCAATCACACACAATACTAATTTTTGAGTCTCTCAGAACATCTTTTGCCATTGCCTTTCCTGCACTCCCGTGTTTCAGCCCCAGATGTACAGGAAAACCCTGATGGTCTTCAAGGAGCAGCACACTGAGGATGAGAATGCCTGGTGTTGTCCATGTCTGTGCTAATTGTGGTGTGAAAGGTAACGAGTTTATCACATCAGCCTGTGCATTGTATTTGCTTGAGCCATAGGAATCCTGGGTTTGAATTCTTATGCTATTGCAATGTTATACTCAGACATTGACATGAATTTAAATGAGGTGAGTTTAATTCAGTCCTAGTGTAAGGAGACGCAAACAATTATTTCGACAGAGTTATGCCTACATCGTGGTTACCCTGCAGAGTATGCTAAGTGCAAAATACCTCTTGCTTAAATCGAATAAATTGCAGGAAGTGTAGACCTTTCCTGAAAGCCCAAATTCGCTAATTGTATTATTCATAAGTCAACTCCCCTAAGTATTAAAAAAAACCCACATATTACATCAAGTAAAGTGAATCCTGAATAGAGAAGGGAATTTTAAAAAATAAGTTGCACCTAACTGTGCGTGAACTGTGAAATGTATTTGAAAATTAATTTTTTATTTCCCCTTGTCATTTCTGATCCCGGCTGCGGTTGTAACCATCTTGTACCCATCGTGTCTGATGTAGGCCAAGGATGCAGACAGAAACTTTGCTACATTTTCTTCCCCTCTGCCCTCTCTCCTGCTTCCCATCCATATTAACAAAAGCCTTTTACTTGGAGAATTGCCTTTCACTGGGAGAAAACTGGGCAGATTTTTCATAACCATCTTTCTCTAACTATGGCTCCTCTACCCTTCTGTTTTTGCACACCTTGGGAAGTCACAGCATCCTCTCATCTACCTTTGTGTGTTGCCTCACAGCACAACAGAAGCCATCCTATAGCGAGCTGCTACCAAGGGCCATTACCTTGTCCTTGCCCACCTCTTTCCAATGGGATTTTCACTACGGTCCTTTCTGATGGCATTGATGATCATCTGATCCCAGAAGAAGTACATGAGGAAAGCTAAACTAGAAGAAAGTGAATCACTTTTTGGATTGGGGTTTTTTTTCCCTCTTCCCTCTTCCCTCTTCCCTCTTCCCTCTTTCCTCTTCCCTCTTCCCTCTTCCCTCTTCCCTCTTCCCTCTTCCCTCTTCCCTCTTCCCTCTTCCCTCTTCCCTCTTCCCTCTTCCCTCTTCCCTCTTCCCTCTTCCCTCTCTTTTTGCTTTCTTTTTTCATTTTTCCTTTTTTAATTTTTTTCTTTAGGATTGGTTCTCTGCTGGTTGAACACTACAAACCAATTTGTCTTCAATTAGACAAGTCCCAGGGAAGATTAGGAAGCACATGGCCAGCTCTGCAGTTGCAGGATACAGATGGGACTGTCCCTGTGCGTTGCAGGCAGACACTGAGTTGTCTTGGCTAAGTTACAAGTGGCACATCCAAATGCCTGAATGACTTGGTCTGCTCTCAGTGCTAAAGTGGAGTTAAAAAAAAAAAGCTCTCAGCTCCCATTAAACACCTTTAAATATTCAAACGTTTAAATATTTAAGTGACCTGAACTGCTTCTAGGAGGCTCTAGTTGAGGGACAATGCAGGCACCCATCCATGATGGCCTGAGCACCCTCCAAAAGTAGAAGGAAATATAACAATTTCTGATAACTTCAGAGTCCAGAGTAGCATGGTTTGGAGCACTTGTGTGGTTTTAATGCTTATTTCCCAGCAGTTCCTACTTCTAATTTTTGGTTCAGTTCAGGATCTCTTTACATCCTATATTAATGAATTTTTTTTCCTTTAAATAATTCAGATTTGCTGTACAAGACAGCTCTGTTTGCTTGAATGCTGTATCAGAGATGAGTTTGGTGCAGAGATATAAAATCCATTAGGAAATGTTTAAATGAAGAAATATTGCTCTTTTTGGAAAAAAATCCACTATAAGTCTATGAATACACAGAACAGGTAGGGGGAAGAACAGCTTGAGTGAGTCAACATGCAAGTCCTTCTATGTTCTTTGTATTCATCTTCAAATGACACCATTCCACTTTTTAATTTCAGTTATTGCTGTGATAATGGCATTAGATTGTCAGTGCAGTGTGACAATTACCGTAAAGAAATTGTCCCTAAATCTTCAGAAGGAAATTCATCATCCTGTCTAACACACGGAATAGCTTCTGCCAGCATAAGGCAAAACCACTGCTTTTATTCAAGTGACCTGGTGGATACTACCCACCACATCTACTACCTACATCAACCAATAAAACCTTGTCTCAGCAAATTTATAGCACTGACAGAAACTTTGTTTTAAATCTATTGTTATTGAAAAGAGCTGACTTAATTTCTTAGTGAACGCAAGGAAGTTTACTAGATTCACAGTGAGCACATCAGATGAAACCCGCCCAGATGCAGATTTACTGGGGAAGAGTGGAAAGAATGCAAACCCTACCACTGGTTTGTCACTTCTGCTCCTCTGCCACATGACTAGGAGCTCATAACCTTCCACTGCAAATTTTCGTTGAGTTCCCCCATTTTGATGCACAGAGTGCATGGATGGAGAGAACTCGTAGCACTGTGCAAAGTTTTAAGCTTCTCTCTACCTTCTGCCCCACATTTTTGCCCGCTCCCATCAGGTAATGATGCAATGCCATGCCCCTGTTTTGTAACAAGACTTAATTTAAGGGAAGTCCACACTTTGCCTCCTATACAGTAGATGGAATTCCAGAAAATTGATGGTCTGCTTGAGGTTCTCCTCCTAATTATAACAAAGTATATGTTTTTGTTCCCACTGATGCTCCTTATTGTATCTTGTGATGTAACTCATCATATCCCTGTCCTACCCTCCCCAAAAAACTGAGTAATGAATGGAAATGCTGAATATTTGGTACATTTTTTAATCTTTGACTAGATACATGAACTTTATAGATAAAAATCTCTCTCTACTGTTAAAAACCATCATTAGGGCTTCCCTGGGCTTTGCTTCTTATCCTCGCCATTGCATATTCAAATGAACTTTCTGGCTGACATTGGTTCATTTGTGTAGAATGAAGTGAGGGCAGAATGAAGCATTATCTCTGCATATCCTTTGTGTCAAAAAGTAATTTCCTGAGCAATTTCCTGGATTTCTGAGGGCTTTGCCAGAATTGACAACTGTGTGTCAAAAGACTGAAGTAGTTCTGGTATGAATAAAGAAAATTATATCTTTAGAGAAAGGACCACCTTTAGAATACCGTTTTGTTTAGATTGTTAATTTTAACTTACTGTGGGCCTTGATGTGGTGAGACAGTTTGTTAGTCTGATGAAAATCCAGAGTGGCTATGTATTGAGTGCATTCCTAGTGTTATAATGAAATTTATTTTAATGAATCTTAGAATCAAAAGCTGAGGGATCTCAAGAGGTTGTTTTGGCCTTGTCCCAGCCCCAGGTCATGATGATCTATGCTTCTGTCACTGCTGATAGACTTGTCCTGCTTGCTCTTGATGACTCATGGTTGTGGAGATTTCACAGCTTCCCCTGACAGTGTATTACATGTCTGCACAATACTTACTGCTGAGAAGTTCCCCTAATAGCAAACTTGAATATTCCTTGCAGAACTACAGGCCCGTTGCTCTTTGTTCTACCCACCATGGGCATCTGAAATGTCTCTGGACATCTCTGCGTGGGCATTTGAATAGAAGTTGTTATTCCAGCCAGGGCTTGGATGGGAGGACTGCATCACATGTGTGGTGAGCTATTCCTATTAATAGAGCCTAATGCAGCATTTGCTTTTCATTGGAGCAGTGTGGCATTCTTGACTCATGTTTGTTTGGTGGCCCACACCATCCCTGTGATACTTTTTATTTCCAGGACTCCTTTGCAACCAATCATTTCCTGGTCTTTATTTGTGCAGTTAACTATTCCCGCATAAATGTCTCCACACCACTTTCTTAGTTTAGTGGGACAGAATATGAGAGTCAGTTTTCTACTGAGGAAAACTGCAATTTTATAAGGACTACAACACTGTTTTCATGGGAAGAAAGTTGATTACAACTTTGTTACAGGTTTCAGCTAATGCTGGTATGCAGGTTGCTATAGTGCTCAAGGTCATCAAGGTCTTGAGATTGAGTTGTGAAGGCTGGAGGGAATGGAAACCTGGGGGAGTCAATCCCAAGGTGACCCCAGGCTGACCAATTAGTGCTAATCCATACCATAAATGGCACTTTCCTTTTCCCAACCCCTTCCCTGGGTGGGGAGGAAGCATCAGGTGATAGAGCAACTGGATAAACCATGAAAACCACCAAAATGACCCACCCTGATTAAGATTCCTCAAGCAGGCACTGCAGCAGTGCATCAGATGAACCATGCAAGTTAACTGCATTTCTCCCTGGTTCTGCACTCCAGTCCTTGGAGTCCTTTTCACATTCACTGCATGGGCAGGCGATGTCTATACACTGACACTCAGATATTTGGGAAGGTAGAATGTCTTTCGCCGCTTACTGAAGGTAAATTTGCAAACTGCAAATCAAGTCAGTTGTATCCGTGGAAACACCACTTAAACATATGGGTATGCAGTTTCTTCTCTGGCCCCCTGATTAGGATCTGGCTGTTCTGCAGGCCAAGTCTTTCTAGTTCAAAACATAAATAAATGGGAACATTCATTGCATCTGAAACAGCCTGCAAACATAAAGGACACTTGTAGACTTTCTTAATTGAGTCAATCACAGTTTGAGACACATCTGTACTAAATAATATTTTGCTAATTCTCTATTTAAAGCATAGTTTAGAATTCCCAAGTGATCTGATTTTTCTTATCCTTTATTGAGCTCAACTGTCACAAGATCTAGGCTAGGAAGCAGAAGTTTTTGGACAATTTTGGAGTGTTTAGCTAACGAATATGGCACCTTATTTACGACAGTGCTTGACGAGCATACTGGAATCCAATATTCACCATATGAATGTAGTTGTATGAGGTTCAAAAAGGCCAAGTGC
>NW_010192855.1:5773-10100 GCF_000695765.1 Mesitornis unicolor | reverse complement strand
CTCTGCTTTATTTATAGGGGAACCAGTTATTCTGGTATCTCTGAATGCCACAACCAAATACAATTGTAAAAAATTCCCTTTGATATTTTTACCTCTGTGTTGGAGCACAGATCTCCATGTACAGCGTCAAACCCTCCCTCCTGTTGGATCAAAGCTTTCCTCGGTACCTGCTTTTGGTGTGCATTTCCCCAGACTTGGTCTCTACCCAAAAGTCCCTTAGTTCTTATTTTAAAAGTCCCAAATAAAATGTCTGATGTAGTCTCAGAATGGGAGAAATTAAAAACACAGCATGAAATACGGGTTCCTCACTCCCCTCATGGCAACATTGCTGGCTCCTCGCCTGTGGACCAGCTCTTGCTGCGCTGGTCCCGGAGTGGGAGCAGGACATCCCTGGAGCCTGACCAGGGCCCAGCCCAGAGCCTTAGACTCGAGTGGTTCGAGGTCATCATGGGCTGCACTGGTAACGTCCATAACTGCCTACCTGGGGACTGGAATTGGCCCTTACGCTTGGTGACAATGATCATTGCCTAATGTCACTGTTCCTCATCCATATGTTCATGCAATGATGTGACACCCACCATCGCCACTGCAGCGCTGGGTCATGTACAGAAGAGCTGGCGAAAGGGAGCGCCTGTGCCAGTCAGTGACCACAGCGCGCGGTGCTGGGGGTCCTGGGCTGGGGGTGAGGGACGGGGTCCCCCTTCTCCCATGGCCCTTCCTTCTGCTGCGGCTGTGGACTCAGACGGGACGGTTCAGGGAGCTCGGGCAGCCCAAGGCTCCCAAGGCCCTGGAGAACACCCGAACCCAGCAATTTGCTGTGCACAGGTTCACCAGCACCCCCACAGCTGTAGGGCAGGACTCCCACCCCGGCTGCGACTGCCTCTGCTCAGATAAAAAGTGCTCCAGGGGCTTGCAGCACGTCCAGCTCCCGGCTGCTCGTCCCCCCACCCCTCACTCTCACCTCTTGCTGCACAACTGCTCTGCGAGCTGCACCGCGACACGAATCCCGACATAGAAAAGAGGCCAGGATTATTTTTACCCGGGAGCCATCGCGGGCCTGGCTGACGCCGCAGAGGAGCGCGGTTGTGCGCACAGCAGCAGCCAGGACGGGGCTGGGCAGGAGCTGCTGGGTCACTCGTGATCCCGCCGTGGGTTACAACAAGAGGAAAGTGGACGCGTTGTATGGAGGGAGCTCCGTGGTGCTGTCCCCCAGCAGCTCACCCGCAGCAGGGAGAACTTCACCTGACGATTCGCATGAGAACAGCACCGATTTTGTGGCTGTTAAGCTAAAAATGCGCCTCCCTCCAGCTTTGTCACTGCCTTGTAACCTCACTGTCTCATGCATGAAAATCCCTCCCATTTTCCTTAAAAAGACCTCCGGTGCTAAATGTAGAAAACAGGCACTCCTTTGGGGCAGGAGCTGCCCAATTAACATCACAACGGCCAGGAAATGGAGCAGGGGCTGCAGGTGGACACCTCCCGCCCCAGGCTGTGCCTTTCCCTCCCCTTCCCCGCCCCAGGCCGTTTCCTTCCCCTTGGAGGGGGTTTCCTGACACCCCTGGTCAAACGGGGGCTGTGAGGGGCAAAGCCACCGCTGCTCTCTGCTGTGCCGTGGGGTCCCAGCTCCCCCAGCGATGCTCTGCTGCGCCCAAATGCAGCCGAAATCGCACTTCTCGTTTCCTCCGTCCCTTTAATTCTGGCTCTATCGTGTGATGCTTTTGGAGGCGGTTTTTCCCTCTCAGATGGAAAGATCTCACCCAGTCATGAGACCCGAGTACAAACACATGGTGCCGAATTCCTCCAGCCTTGCCCCTTTTGCCACCAGCTTCCCCGCAGATGTCACTGGGGACGAGCGCCGACGTGCCAGCTCTACAAAGGCTTGGAAAAATGGTATTTATTGCACAAGGAGCTGGAAATGACTTCCTGGGTTACAGATTCCAGCTTCCAGCTATGACTTGCAACCACATCGTATAATTTTTCTCATAAATTAGAACTATTTCCAAGACTTCTCCCTGCTGCGTTTTTTCAAAGGCTGTTGCAGAGGCGCGCTAAAGGAGCAATCCATGGCTCCAAAGGATTTCATCCTGTGCTTGCAAGGGAAGTATCCGCTCCGAACATCCTTTGCCTGTCGGAAATCTGAATTAATGTTTTGGGTACAGAGGTAACCAGCTCTCAAAGAGCCTGACAGACTTCAGCAGCGACATCTCTGCTCTCCTGTTCCCACGTACAAACCGCCGGAGGATGCGGCCTCGCTGTGTCCATGCCATCACCCTGCAGTGATGCTGCGATCCCACACTCGCTGTGTCCACAGTCACCCTGCAGTGATGCTGCCATCAACACACACAGCGTCCCTGGGTGCTCCTGAAATGCTGGACGCTGCTGGATCACCAGGGCTTCGATCGGCTCCGGCTCCCCGAGGAATCCCCAATTCCCGTGCTCTTCTCCAGATGCTCTGCACTGCAGCCCCTCAGCTCAGAGGCGTGAAAAACGCGACCAGGACAGTTTGAAACCTGAGTCATTAGAACAGAAAGGACATCAGCAATCCCAGGGAAATCCACCGAGCACTGTCCTGTGTTTCAGTCCTGCTGGGAGCACCGCTCATTTTCAGTTTATCTTCTTTTTTATCTCAAATGTGCACCAAACCCACCTGGCACAGCAGGACGGACAATTTCCTATGTGGTACTGCCCGACTGCTTGCTGAATGGCCGCAGTTTGGGTAATTTCTGGCTTTGCTCACCCAATACAAGGGATCTTGTGAGCAGCACGACCATTTAAAGCTGGCAAGGCCTCGTGTGGCACTTTCCTAAAGCCAGCCCTGTGCAGGAGCGACGCTCGCACCAGTGCAGGCAGACGCCACGCTGGCATCGGGAGCCCGAGCAGGAGGAGGCGTGGGCGCTCCCCGTGCATCACCCGCGCCAGCACAAAGCTGCTCCACAGCCACCCCAGCGCCACCCCCGCAGCAGCTCTGGGGTCCCCCGTGCTCTGCAGCGCCAGGTCCCTCCCTTCCCCATCGCCATCGCGGGTGGGCTCGCAGAGCCTGGAGCAGCAGAAACGCTGGTGCTCGGCTTGTGCGCTGCTGTTGACGTCCCAAAAGCTCCCCGGTTTGGGACGCTCTGGGTCTCACCCAACACCTCTCACAGGAACAGAGGCCTCTGCTGCAGAACCAGACCCAAAGCCCTCCCCGCATCCCCAGACAACGCCCGTCCGGTCATGAAAACGCTGCGCACGTCTGCAAACACCAGAACCAGGAGAAAATCTCTGTACTTGTACCTCGCATCTCCACCTCTTCGTCAGAGAAACGACGACACAGCGCGCTGCCGGGCACACAGAAATCGACTTATTACAACAGTCAGTATCACCCTCGGCCCTCGCCCGGGCACAACCCATCCCAACGAGCAGCATATACAACTTTACAAAGATATGTACGGTTCTCTGGTCAGCCCTTATAAATAGCGTTTTACATATTAAAATAAATATGTCCACGTTGCCAAAGTAGCAAGAGGTTTCTTCGTTATTTAAAAAAAATATGTTACAAAACAATATCATTTATATTTCTTGCTTAGTTTAAAAAACAGTAATAAAAAAGTCACTTTATAGAACAATACGGGAGTAAGTTGAGTACAAGAGCGTCCGTCCCTCGCACGCGTCCTGGCTCCGCGGGTTACCAATGGCCACCAGACACCGACCTCCAGGAAGTGACGCAATCACTCCCATGAAGCGACGTAATCACTCCCAGGAAGTGACGCAATCACTCCCAGGAAGTGACGCAATCAACCCTTCACT
This sequence comes from Mesitornis unicolor, assembly GCF_000695765.1. Taxonomy (NCBI): domain Eukaryota; kingdom Metazoa; phylum Chordata; class Aves; order Mesitornithiformes; family Mesitornithidae; genus Mesitornis; species Mesitornis unicolor. Next base: position 6,317 of record NW_010192855.1, on the reverse strand, counting down.
TCTGATGGACAAGAAAATCCAGTTATTGCTCTTTTCACCACACACACCAGGTCTGTGATGTCAAATCCGCGGCAAGGGAGGCAGCCCTGGGCCTGGGGAAGGCTCTCGCTGGTGCGGTCCACGGCTTTGCTGCTCCCCGTGTCCAGCCCCGGGGTGCGGCGGTGACGACCTCCAGTCCAATGGTGCGAGAAACCGCTTCGTTTTCCTCTTCCTTGGCTCGCCCCGGGTGTGAGGAGCGTGGGAGCACGTGGGCACGTGCAGGGCTGAGCGTGTGTGGGTGTAAGCGTGCGTCTGCCCGCGGGACGTGCGGGAGCGGGGCTCGTCCCCTCCGAACCCCTCCGGACCCCTCCTAGTTCCCGCTGCTGAGCATCCCCAGGAGCTTGCTGGGCTCCAGGCCCTGCTGCTGCGCCATCTTCTGCACGTCGAAGCCCATGTGCATGAGGAACTGGATGACGTTCATCTCCTGCCCCGTGAACTGGTCCCTGATGGTGGGGCAGGAGGGGGTGCCGGGGGGCCAGGGGCAGCTGGCGCCCCGGGGGAGGGG
>NW_010192855.1:4092-5617 GCF_000695765.1 Mesitornis unicolor | reverse complement strand
CGGGACGCGGGGGTTCCCCACCGCACCCCGGGGACCTCCCGCAGCGCCCGCGCAGGCACTCACTTGCGCGTGATGATCTCGTGGGACAAACAGGCCGGGGCGAAGCTGGCGCTGAGGGAGGGAAGGAAACGTGGGTTAGGCCCTGGGAGGACAAAGCAGCTCCAGGGACCCTTGTGCACGAGGTACGGGGGGGAACTGCTGCCCTGGCAAGGCTTCTAGAACCAGCAATGACCATCGTGGGGTAAACCCTGGCCAGCGGGGGGTGTCCAGCAGAAATGGGGATCCCTCCTGCCTCACCGCGCGCTCGCAGCAAGAGACTCTCAAGTCCCCGCTCCTGCACTGCGCGAGCGAGGCCCAGCAACAGCTCCTCCGTTGTCAGAGCGACTCGGGATGTTTGATGGCCAGGGCTTCCCAAAACACCCAGAGGTCAATGGCTGTGCAATGGCAAGGAGCCTCAGACAGCACTTGGGAGGAGGGAAAGGAAAACCTCGCTCCTATCTGACAGCAAATGATAATTGTGATGCTGGAAATCACTCTGCACTTACGGCAAAGCCAAGATTCTTGACGCTGGCTAACATTTATCAATTTCCGACGCTCGTTTCTGCAGAGAAGCTGCCAGGACGCTGCCCAAGGACGTCTCTTAGCAATAAATGTGCCGGGTTTCCGCAGTGCAACACTTACGTGACGTCCTTCAGGGTGTTCCTCAGCTCCCGGCCCAGGTTCTGGATGTAGAGCCACTGCCCCTCCTGCACGGGCTGCCCCGTCAGGTGCACGTTGTCCACCGTCAGCTGTGCCTCGTCGAACAGCCACTGCACCACGAAGACCGGGCCTGGGAGACAAGAGTGCGCGGGAGGAATTGCTGAGCGATCCGTGGGCGCAGAGGAAGCAGTGGGTGCCTCTCCTCTGATACTTACATCGAAGAGTGGGGTAAATCTTATACCCAAAAAAGCAATTCCACTCCTCTCCCTCTTTAAACTGCAGCTTACAGCGTTCGGGGACGATGCCGTTCCAGTACCTGAGGGACAAAGCAGTAACAGCGAACGTCGCAGCGCTCCCCAGCAGCAGCTTGGCCACATCCTGTGCCCTGGCACAGTTCAGCTCCCCTGGCTACGTGAACATCGTTGTCCCTCAGCACGTTTCTGAGCACCCACAACTGCACACGTTCTTTTGCCTGTCTAGATCTTAAATTACTGTCTTGTCCAGTAAAATAATTGAAAGCCCACTGATACACGTGATAAATACTCTCTTAAGTATCCAAATTACGGGAGACAGAGAAGGAGAAGATCTCCACATTTGGCCTCTTACAACAGCACACTGCAGAGCATACGACCGTACCTGATTCCTCTCCTGATGGCTTCGGTGGGGGCACACGTGATGGTGTCAATGCAGTCGGTCCTGCGGTACTGTTTGTTGTCCAGGAACCACCCCGAGTCTGCCAGGCCGCGGACCTGGATCCCGTGGTAACCCATCTCCTCCAGCTGCTCCGCCACGCGGTCCACGTTCAGCAGCACCCCGGTCCCTCCCG
>NW_010192855.1:402-4061 GCF_000695765.1 Mesitornis unicolor | reverse complement strand
CGGCGGGCCGGCAGCCGCCACGTGGCCGAGGGCCACGCGCAGCCCGGCACGGCGGGGACGCACCGGGAACAGCTCACGGCACCGCCCGCCCGGGCATCACCGGGTCCCTGCTGTGTTCAACACTCGGGAATAAAGCTGAGTAACCACCTCAGAAACCAAATCCTGTTCTCGTTCTTTCTTCTGGGTGAAGCAGCTCTACGTGCACATGTTTTTATACACGCGCTTTGTATTGCAAGGGTTCGGCTGCTGAAAACCCGAGACTCTGCAGTGGGACAAATTCACCCTTTGCAATTGTTTTACACCCCTGTGCCCCACGCCCCAAGCGCACCGCAGGCTCCTGCAGCACAGCGCGATTTGGAGCGCCCGCGTCAGGCAAGTCTGGTTTGTTAACCCAGGTGCCCCAAATCCACGCACAGGAGGCGCACGTCTCATGGCGAGGACCAGCGGGAACCTGCACTCCTGATGTGGGACACATGAACACGCTCCCTCCCTAAAAACCTTCTTGTTATTTTCTCCATTTTCTCCTAAGTGTACCTGGATCAGAAGCCAAGGAATTGAAGCTGAATCATTCCCTGTTGTACCACCCAAGGGAGAAAACCGAGCAGAGACCCCGGGTTTGCTGTTTGTGTTGCTGCACTGCTGGAGGAACCTCCCGGGAGCTGCCGAGACGTCCCCCCCGTGCTGCGGAAACCTCCCATCCTCACCCCACGCACCCCCGCGGGCACCCACCTGCTCCCTGCCAGCAGCAGCACCTTCGCAGTGCCGAGACCCTTCCCCACCAGCTCCTTTATGACCTCCTGGATGATGAGCGCTCCCATGAAGGCGTATTCGTCTGGAACAGAGCTCAGCGTCAACAAAGCTTTTTCCTCTCCCGGCCAAGACTTTTGCTTCCTCTCCACAGATGCTCAGGACCCTCAGAAGGGATTACAAAACCAAACCAGGCCCATTCTCTCCGCCTGTATCGGGTCCATCCAACATGAGATGCTCCCTCCCTGTGCAAAACTTGCTTCCCTGAACCTGGACAGAGTGACCAGGATTCACACAGCACAAGGACACCTTCCCACAGCAGCGCTTGGGACTGGAGAACTTAGGGAAGGAAAACCAGAGCAACGCAGGAAGGCGCGGGGCCCTTTATACGTGAGGAACACGCTCGCCTTCCTGCCACCTCACAGCACCCCACTGCTCCCAGTTCATGAGGCCAGTCCGGACGGGCAGCGCTTCAGAAGCGTAAACCGACACAGAGCGCGGCTCCACCAAAGGCAGCCGAATCTGCTGCAGTGTGACCACTTCACAGAACGTCGCCAGGGGCTTCAATGAAGTGGAAAGGTCCCTCACTGTGACAAACCGTGCAACTGCGGCACCCACGGGTGGTTTCCCAAGGTGAGACTCAGTGAAGAGGCACGGAGCGACACAACGGAGCAAGCACCAACCTCCTGCCCTCCGCGGCCACCACGGAGCAGCCCAGGCCCAGCCTCTGCTGGAGCAGCGCGTACCAACAGTGACACCTTTCTGGTCACAAACCCCTCCAGACAGAGGGGAGCAGCGCAAAGCCCCTGGTGCTCCCGTGGACTCTCTGCACCGACACCAACCCTGCTCCAGCTGGGAAACCCCGAGCAGGACACGGAGGAACAGCTCATCTGCACGGGGTCTGGTCATGGCAGTGCACAGATTACGATGAACTGTGCTTTGTATCCCCAGGAAACCCACAGGCAGCTTTACCCCGACACACGACAGCTCCTTTCAGAGGCCAAATACCCCCCTGGGAGGAGTCTGAGACCAAATTCACTGCCTGTGCTGCTCAGACCAGCAAAGCCGCGCGCAGCAAACCATGGCTCCTCACCACCCCGTTTCATTTGCCGTGTGCGGGAACCTGGGGATTCATCTCAAAGGAATTTCATTCCTCTGATCCTCGCATACTGCCCCAGTGTAACATCTCTGCAAGCAGTGCCTCTGAACTACGTCAACACAGCCCCAGCTAAAGAGATCAGGATGTTTTATCTGGAAGTAGCCTGATATTCTTTTCCGCCCTTCAGCAAGAAAAAGCCTGTTCTCCATCCGCGCAGTTTCACAGAAGTCTGGCCATGTCCTTTCATGTGCGATGTCTGGGGCAGCAACAGCCCGTCAGCAACACTCACTTTTCTCAGGCTTGGAAGAGGCACCGCTCCAAACATCACTTGAGCAATACGGGATGAATCTGTAAGAGAGAGCTGTGTGAGCCCCCGCGGGCCCTCGGCATGCGGGTGAGGACGAGGTCGGGTCGCTGGAACGAAATCAAGCCCTGGGCAGGGGAGAGGGGTTTCTTGTCCAGTTACACCACGAACCTTGGTGCACACCGAGTAACAACTACAACTGTGCTGGGTTTCCTCCTGAACACTGGTATTTTACTGACGTTAATCAGTAAATAACGTGTCTTGTAGCAGTCTGAAGCCCTGAGCAGAGCGATGGGCCGAGGTTTTGCTCTCGGCTGTCCCACTGAGAGGTGGGTGCCCTGCCACTGGAAACTCTGCGCTTCAGTTTTTCGCATGAAAGACGAGCAGGTTTTGTCAATGCAGTGTAAATGCTGGCTGCAGCCACTGCAGGTTCTGCAGGAATGAAGCTACCTTCCCATTTTCACCTCCAGCTGCAGAACGCCAATCAACATCCCCCCTTCTGCTTTTCCCTGCCACACAGATGCACACACGAACTGGGGCCTTGCGTTTCTCTCTGAGCCAGAAGTGCTGCGCACCCCTCTGGAGTTGGCAGACGTGCAACGTGCACCAGCCCACCCTGACAGCCGCACTGCGGCGATCGGGGCAGGCTCTGAGCCATCCCCATTGGATCACCCCACAACTCCGCAGAGACCAGACTTGAGTTTCTCCAGGCCTTGCCAGCGCCGCTCGGAGCCGAACGAGAGCAAAGGAGGAGACGTTCAGCGTCCTCCCTCATTAGTCCTGGTCCGTCACTGAGCGCTCTCGCGAGCCCCACGGCAGGGGATGCTGTGTGAGCGTCACCCACTTCCCGCGCTGTCCCTCCTTACACCATGTTTGCGTTCCACCAGTGCGGATTCTCTTCTGGCTGTGACGACAGGATCCCGGTTCCTGCAGATGGGCACAAAGAAACGAGGAATGCACAGATGACAGAGTGCGACTTCAGAGAAACCGCGCGCCTCACGGGGATCTCTGACCACACAGAAAACAAACATCCGCCATGAAAAACACTGCTGAGGGAAGCGGAGGGAACATTTCTAAATTTGCCTTCAGGCAGACGCGACTTTTGGGATCTGATTCACGCCAAAGATGAAGCCTGTCCAGAAGCCTCTTGCAGTGCAGAGAAGAACCCGTGACACATACTTAAAATTAAGCGCTTCCCCAAAAAACAAATCCTAGCAGGTGAAGTCCAACACATGCAGCTACAGGACCTGTGTGAGCGGCAGGTTTAGGTGTTCAGGAAGCCGGAGCAGAACGAAGAGGGAAGCTCCGTGTTTCTGACTCAGGAGCCCGGCGGCTCAGAGCCGTACCCAGGGCGCTAACTCCACGTCACGCACACCACCAAAAGACGCTACAAATACTTCACATATGCACCAGATGTGCGCTTCCACACCGAGAATCCCCGCCGCGGGTTTGGTGACGCCACGCAAACGGGGAAAAGGCAGAACCACACCGCCCAAGGTGACAGCCCAG
>NW_010192855.1:0-371 GCF_000695765.1 Mesitornis unicolor | reverse complement strand
CCCGCGCCCCACGGGGCGGCCCCTGCCACAGGCAGCCACGCGCGCCCAGCGCAGCAGGAAAGCGCCGTGTCCTGACAGCGGCCCAAGAGCAGCGCTGACAGGATTCAGAGAAACACAAACTCTCTTTAAAAAACATAAAACAACTCCGTGAGGATGCCAGCAGGTCCAGGAGCACACGCATGCATTTAGAATAACGACAGCAAACTGGCCAGAGTTCAAAGAAACGGCACCGACCACCGGTGACCACCGTGTCGCAAACGCGTGTGCACGCCTGTGCTTCTCCAGCTCTTTCCGAGAGCGGAGCAGGGCGCTGGTCCGGGCACCCCCGTGCAGGAGTGAGTCCATCGGGCCGTGATGCTGCGACCTCCGCC
>NW_010192854.1:0-2605 GCF_000695765.1 Mesitornis unicolor | reverse complement strand
CTGAGGCCTGGTGGCACCCAGGCTGAGCAATTCATATAACTCTGCTCTTGTTGTTTTCTGCATCCAGAGCTGTCCTGGGGTTCCTCTTGAGCCAAAAAGGGCCAAAGGGGAAGATGAAACCGCCCTTTGGTTGAGAGAGGTTCTCCTCCCCTTCTGCTCTGCCCTGGTGAGACCGCATCTGGAATATTGTGTCCAGTTCTGGGCCCCTCAGTTCAAGAAGGACAGGGAACTGCTGGAGAGAGTCCAGCGTAGGGCTACAAAGATGATCAAGGGAGTGGAGCATCTCCCTTATGAGGAGTGGCTGAGGGAGCTGGGTCTCTTTAGTTTGCAGAAGAGGAGACTGAGGGGAGACCTCATTCATGTTTATAAATATTTAAAGGGTGAGTGTCACGAGGATGGAGCCAGGCTCTTCTCGGTGACAAACAATGATAGGACAAGGGGTAATGGGCACAAGCTGGAACACAGGAGGTTCCACTTAAATTTGAGGAGAAACTTCTTCTCAGTGAGGGTAACAGAGCACTGGACCAGGCTGCCCAGAGAGGTTGTGGAGTCTCCTTCTCTGGAGACATTCAAACCCCGCCTGGACGCCTTCCTGTGCAACCTCATCTAGGTGTTCCTGCTCCGGCAGGGGGATTGGACTAGATGATCTTTTGAGGTCCCTTCCAATCCCTAACGTTCTGTGATTCTGTGATTTTATGCTGTTTTCTGTTCATTTATTTAACCTTTTAAAGATAAATAAAATAATTTCACTTCGATTAAATGAGAAATGTAATTTTAAACCATCATCAGTTTTGTTTAAGTGGATTCTTAAAATACATTTGCAAAGATTTCTCCCTTTTGGGTGAAAGGCTGACAACTGAATTTAACCTGATTCTTCAGCTAGATCTGGACCTCCAAAGCCATGTTCCTTGGGAATACATCATGTCTTAGTAAAACAGCCTGCAGCCATCACAAATAAGAGATTGCAGCACAGCCACTGATTGATGATGGCATAATCTTCCTCTCTTAACTGAAATTGTAGCAATTGCAATCCCAGTTTTCAACGACATTGAATTACGGAATAAGGCTTTGAAAGTGAGATGACTGGGCAGGAATCAAAGATTCTTTCTAAGTCTTATTCCCATTTTTATTATACATTTAAGGTTTGGTGTATGAACAGTATGAGACTACAGTTCAGCAGGGGCATCTGCTGGTCTTTAAGAGCACAGGGATAACAGCCCTTAGAGAAAAAGCATATAAAAGTATTATAATTGATTTTGAAGTACTAGTTTCTGATGTTCAAATTAACTGCATGCTATTTAATACTTCCCTGATGTTCAAAAGATTAAATATAAGTATGTACATATACACATATACATTATCCTCAACTATTTTGGCTATCATTGCAAGTAAAATGTGATTACCAGGAAATTATAAAACAATTATGAAAATAAGGGATTTGAAGAACCCTCATACTCAAGGATTTCTAAGTAATTCTGAGAGCACTGATAACATATTCCCACAGAGAATGCATGTAGCAGTTGTCATTTAATCCCAACACAAAATATTTGGGGAATAAGTCATATTAAAAAAACCCCTCTCCCCATTCTCCTTACCCACTGGTGAGTATTTCTCATGGTAGATGGTGTAAGCTTTTTCATGAGCAGCAGCCAGGGCCTGGGCTCGGTACTGGGGGTCATCATAAGGCAGGCTTTTAAGGACCTCCGTCAGGTCGCTGAAGGTGAACCACACATCCACCAGGTTCCCAAAAACACGGAAGCTGAAATCTGCATATTCCACAAAAAGGTCAGCAAAAGCCCTGGCTTCTTCACCCCTGGCCTGCATGGCCACAGCGCCAGGGATATGCTGGTGATGCAGAACTACCGCCGGCCTGAGGTCTGCAGCAACCAGGGTCTCAAGCAGCTCCTGGTAGCACCGCACTTGAGCTTCATCTGGCTTCTTGGCATTCCCCTTTGGAAGGATGCGTGCCCACGGCAGGAAGATTTTGTAATGCGTCACCCCAGTCTCACGAAGGTGGGAGAAGTACTGGAGCAGCTCAGAAGCCGCAAGATCTTGTTGGCACAGGTAATCATCGGCTTCAGCCGCAGCAGGGCCTTCTTCTTCCTTGGGTAGGACTTGGCTCTGGAGATGCAGTTTATTTACTGACTTGCTGGGTAGAGGTCCAGCAATGGTAATAAAACTCTGACCAAATCCTTCATGTATCCCACAGATGGGAGAAAATAACAGAAAGAAGAGGATTGTCTTACAAATCAGCTCCATTTCTGGACCTCCTTCAGAAACAGTTATTCCACGCTACTTATATTACAGTAGAAGTAATATTTAACTGAAATTATCTATTACACAGATAAATGTTCCCAGAACTAGCTGGCACTAGAATGATAACAAATCAGGAACTTAAATCAATAGATGAGCGAACAAATGGATGAATAGAAAAAGCAGTCAAACAATTAGTTGGAGAAAGGTCGTGTGGAAATGTTTTCTGAGATGCTCAGGTTCCCCTTCATGCTTGAAAATCAACTGACGGTGATACTGCCTCCACTTCAAAGGAAGATGAAATAAGTAGACAATGCTTTTCATCACAGAACGTTAGGGATTGGAAGGGACC
>NW_010192853.1:20391-30781 GCF_000695765.1 Mesitornis unicolor | reverse complement strand
TCTGTGATTCTGTGATTCTGTGAAGTGCTTTTGAGGTCTCTCTTTGACTTGTCTTACATAGTTGGCACTACTGTAGATTGCAAATTTTTAGATTATTTTTGTGGAGTGTGTTTGGGGATATATATATTTTTTATTATTATTATTTTTGTCCCTATCTTGAAGGGGACAGTAAAAAACTATCCCCCTGGAGCATAAAGTAAGCATTATCGAAACACTGTTAAATAGAAGGCATCAAGCTGCAAAGCGAAGGAAGGAGATGTCTCCCATCCATCATGGTGACACTGCTGAAGGCCAGGAAACGAAGGTTTGATTTTGCCTATTCTGACAGCACTCATTCAGCCAGCGAATCTCTGACACATTGCACGTAGCTCTGAAAGGTAACTGGCAGCATATAGATGACTTATAGATGCACAGACAGAAGCAAACACGATGAAAAAAATATCAGCATAATCTAGAAAGCAAGGGGCAGGGAGGGATGAGAATTATTCTCCCTGTAGAATATGGGTGCTCAAAACTGTCATTTGTGCTGCACCAACCAGCTCAGAAAACAGAGCCTGTGCTCAGCATACAAATCGTGTCTTGTATATCATATCTTGGTAGGTTTAGGGTAGATTTTACCAGACTAGTGATGTCATAGCTCTCCGAGTATATATGTGTGTGTGTGTGTGTGTGTGTGTGTGTGTGTGTGTAGGGCTGTAGGGCAGGAGCTGAACCATTTGGCAGACACCATCCTCTCTCTTGGCCCCAAGTTAAGTGGTTTCCTCCCTTCCATTCATACCTAAGCAGCACTTCAAACAGTTAGAACTATGAAGGATTAAAATCAGTATTCTGCACCCAAAAAAAATTTGAAGTCTTCCAAAAATATCACAAGTGAAAGGAAATTCACTTTTCTTGGTACCCCAAACTTTTTTACTTTTTAATCCTGCTTACCATGACATGACTGAGTCCCTCCATCATCTACCACAGCATGTTGTAGTTTTAAATACGTTAGGTTAGGTACTAATAGCAGTCTGGTTGCAACAGCCTGGATTTGGCACTGGCAGAAAATCCTATTTGAAAAGCCTGGCAGATTAGCTCAGGCTCTGAGCTCTGCACTGGCAAACCCAGATTGCTGCCACACCAAACTGAGCAGCTGAAGAATGGCTCTAGTTTCAGCTGACTTGAAGTCACCACCAGGCTGGAAGTGTGGGTGTAAAGCTACAGCCTGAAAAATCATTCTTTAACCTATATGAAAACCACAGATGTTCTAGCCCTCTGGGTGCTGTCTCAGAGCTCTCCCCATTGGGCCCTGTTGTGCAGCTTCATGTAAAAAAGTGTTAGGGAACCTAATACAATCACAGAACTATTTAGTTCAGAAAGGACCTTTAAGATCATCAAGTTCAAACATAAAAGGAAACTACAAAGTCAGAGAGGAATATGTTGGTCCGTAAAGAGCTTGGACAATGGCTGCTCACACCCAGATCAGATTGGAGGAGGTCAAGGATCACTGCACTTCTCTGATGCTGACATGCAGTCGCTTTTCTCTTGTGCGTGAATTTAGGTTGGTACCTGGTGCACGTGTATTCGAATTAAGAGTTTCAACTGGTTACAGAAAACCATCAGATTCAAGTGGTGTGTTACAATGACATAGCTGTGCTTTTCAAAACCTGCAGGAAGACATGTAAAATGTCCCTAAATTAAAGAGACATTGTCAAGAAGTTATCCTAGCCAGTGGCTAACCAGTGTAGCTGGCTGTGTAGCTAATACCGTCCATATGGGAATATGAAGATAACTAGGTTGAATCATACCTTTTAAGGCATTTTGCTGGCTGGAACATCCCCTCAACCTGCACAGTACCCAAAGCAGGGCAGGGACTGAAGCACACTTTTGGCTCTATGCATTTGCTACAAGTTGAGAGTGAAGGAACTAAACAGCTACTGATATTCTGCCTGCAAAGGTTTATCTGAGGCCAGTTCCTGCCCCTATAGTGTCCCTGCAGCTCTATTGTGTTTGTGGTCAATGTCTTAATGTAACAGAGGGTGGAAGTAGGACCTACAAACCCTTTTTTCAGTTTTTCACTTTTTTGTTTAAGCTTCTGCTGCCACAAACCATCATGCACTGATGAAAGACAAAATGAACAGCTCTGAAATGCACTTGAAATTGGTTGGGAACAAGGAAAAGTAGCGTGATAAAACTTGAATATGCCTGGAAGAATGGCCATCTTTTTCAGAATTGCACTTAGTAATTTTAACATTATTATAACAGAATGTAATGTCATAACATGGGCATTGCTGTGATTCATATACGGTTTCATAGAAGTGACAGAAAGTATAGCTCGTGGTGCTTCTTAGACAAATAAGACGCTTACTTGCCTCAATAACATTTGGAAATTCAAGATAAAGCCGAAGTCCCTTGTCTTATATTAGGAAATTACTAGCTCCTAAAGAAGACCTGCAGAGCCCATTGTACAATTAATGACAAATATGATGCCTGTGACATATTTAGTGCATGGAAAATAGAACTGGTCTCTGTGACGTATGGTGAATGGGTAATGATTGTAAGTAATGGTCTGTTTGTACATCTTAACAAAGCAAAGAAATCAATTATTGCTTCCCATAAGCCCTCCATCACTGATGAGCTGTCATACTTCTTTAGCTTGCTCGAGATAGAGGAGTGGAGAGGAGAAAAAGAGCCGCTGGAAAAAAGAACAGAGAAATGTGGAAATGAAGGAGAGCAGACACCCAGGCTGGATGACCTGGGTGCCTGTCCCCTGCTTTTTCTGTTTCAGTGGAAATTCTTTCCCATCCAGGTGACATCCTGACACTTCCTTGGCTCCTGTGATCCACATGTCTCACCTTAGACAATCTCATTCCTGCACTTCTTTCTCCCTACTGGCCCTAGCTCATGTCCCATGGATAATTCTGTGGAAAAAAACAGCTCAGTGCTTAGGAGCTGCCCCCTTCTTCCCCCTTGCTTCTCTCCCTCAAATACCCTAAAGAATAGAAAAATAAAAAAGAAATTTAAAAATATGAAATATTAGAGAAGAAATAAAGAGCAAAGAACATTGTTATGGTGAAACACAGATCCACCATGCACATTTGTGTAGAAACTGTGCAAAATTTTGCTAGGAAGTAGAAAATGTTCAAGGAGGAGGAAAATATGATTTGAGGAAATGGAGAGCAGCTAAGGAGATTAGTGCTCATCAAACTGCAAATATAGAAGAAACAGTTAAAGGGGAACTATGAGAGATCTATAAAATCATGAGTCTCAGTGAGTTGCTGATGAGAAAAATTATCCCCAGTACCTGCCAGTCAACAGCCAGGGGCTTTCAAATAAACCAGCTGGCAGGTCCAGACCAAAGAAAATCAAAGCAGAATGTTACTTCAGACAACACACTAATCTGTGGAGCTCCCCACTCATGTCATCTCTTTGTCTAACTTTACATTTTAATTCTCCACCACAGTCCAGACAATATAGTTTTATCTTTCAGCTCCACTCCCCTGTGCACTTCAGAAATCCTATCCACAATTCTTCTCCTGTGCGCATCCATTTGGGCTCCCAGTGCCATCACTGTAGGTAGCTGGGTTAGATATTTGCCTTTACTCTGCTACTAACTGGCATTGGTGTATGAGTCAGTATCCTGGAAACATCTCCCTTTCTTCCTGAGAGCCAGCATACACTTTTTATAACAGCTAGAATCCAGGGGTTGAGTCATTCCCTACACACTGTAAATGCAGAAGATGCTGACCTGCAGATAGCAGCTGGCACAAGATTCATATCAGATTTCCTCTTCTGCTCAGCTTGAGAGGGAAGTTGTAAACTGGTCAACTGTGAGTTTACTTCTGAATTGAGAGCCTCTGCAGATCAGGAGGTGCTGGACCAGGATTCACATGTTTCCAGTATGCTATCTGTCATCTCACTCTGTTGTCTCTGAGTCTATCAGTAACTTTCTCAGGGTTACTGGAATGTTATCACAGCTCATAAATTCTGTAAAAGTGCTCATCTCTCTTGAGTGTACAAAGGGCCAACACCACAGAAACTCGAGGCAGCATCTCCTCCACAAAGTGAAGAGGAAAGGATGCAGACAGTGAGGCTGGCATAAGAATGTATGAGAGGCATTTGCAGATTGTCACACTCTTATTACTTAAAACAGTATGAAAAATTACCTTTTTAATCTTTAGTAAAGAGCAAGCTGGCTGAGAACTTCACAGGGAAATGCAAGACGCTGAAGGATATCATGGAAATAAATGATACATTTGACCTTAGTTCAAACAGAAAAGAAAGAGAGGGACAATGAGCTTCAGATAAGAAAGATGCAGGTAGGAGGGAGTGTAAAATATGAGGGGAAAGCATAGGGCCAGGGGAGAAACAAACAGTAAAAATACATTCCTTGTTCTAGAGCTTTGATTTCTGAAGGACTTGTTGAACTTTTCTATGAAGGAAGCTGTGTATGGTTTAGGTTTGGAGGAGTTTTGCTCTGATTTGGTTTGTTTTGAGGAATAAAGCAACTTCTGTAAAGTGATAGGTGAGCAGGCTTTATTTGAAGTATATCTGATGCTTATTTGAAGGAGAGGGGGAATTCCTTGGGTTTGCATACAATAAACAGCGTGTTACCTAAAGCTGCTGTAGATTACAACACTTCAGCATAATTTCACTGGAGAAAAGGCCACTCAGCTCTTTCCAATGCTTTAACATTTGTGCATAGGGTGTTTTAAAACTGAAAGCATGTTATTTTTTGACAGTCAAAATATTTTCATTTCTACAACACTCAATTCTGAGATCATCCCACCTGCTACCTAATGAATTTTCCTGCCCTTTTGGCAGCATCGTATCTATTAACTTTTATTTAAAAGAACAGGAAAACTGGAAAAAAAGTAAGTTTAATTATAAGAAATCATGAATCTTAAAGTTGACTCTCGTTTTCCTCCCTCATACAGCAAAAGAATTACAAAATCTACCTGCAAGAACTGTAAATTCTTTGCCAAATCTTGACATCTTGTTTGGTTGCTGTAGGGTCAACACCCAGAGATGGCATGCACATTGGCCCAGGATGACACAGTTGGGTTGGGCGGGGAATGGACTTGGCAGCTGCCATGGTTAGGAATGAGCTTGTTGAGAGATGATGACTCTGTTCCTCCCCAGGGCTGGGCAGGAACCGAGAGTTCCCCTCTCATGCAGACACCAGGTGCTGCTGACAAGAACATTGTCTGCTATTGCTTCTGAGAGAGCTGCTTCTGCTTTCTAGGGATGGAAGATGCTAGCATCTTTAACCTCTAATTTGAGAAAGAAAACATGATCCACCTGTTGCCCTTGCCAGCCATGCTTGCCGCAAGTGTGTTCTTGGTGACCCTCACCTCCCTCAAAGAACGAACTAGCTCAGGGCAGAAATTACTGGGTAAAAATGCCCCACAAGCAGTTTTGCAACAGTTCAGTGAGGTAACTCTAATAATTCCTTTGTGTTTGTGATTCTTTGAACTTTTACCCCTGTGGTCATAGGCAAACAGGTCTGGCAGAGATGGGGTTAGAAACCAGGACATCCTGCATCCCGTTCAGCTCACAGACCGCTAGGTCAGCCCTTTCTCACTATCTGTTTACATAAGGGTAGACTTATATTTAATCCAATTCTCAGATTGGAAAGAGTCATGCTGGAGACTGTCACCACTTTATAGATCCTTTTAGCTTTGTCTAGCTTTTTATGCTCAAGCCTATTGGGTAATTCTTGTGAACCAAAGCCCAGTGAAGGTAAGATCTTTGTCTCAGGAAACTATTTCTCCTGTTCCTTTTTCCCTTTTCAACAGCAATTAAAGGAAAAAAATGTCCCCTTATTACAGCCCATCACCTGCTGAATCATCAGTTGATATCCTGCCTGAGTATGGCAGGCTTTGTAAAAATACTAGACTCATTATTGCCTGACATAGCGATTTATATTGTGATCCTTTGCAGGAAGAAAATGCACTAAGGTCGCAAAGAGGAGGACTGAAACCAAGAGTGCATTGTAATAGATTGAGCAAATGGTACCCTAGATGATAGAAAACTGCAGGCAGAAGGAAGGGAATTACTGGGGCTGTGTGAAGTATATGCCAATTTAATTTCTCATGATTTTGACAGATCAAAACTCATGAGGTTTTATTTGATGTGGCTTTGCTTTCTCAGAGGTCTCACTGAAGCCCAGTACCCCATGCACCGCTGAAGATAGAAGTGAAGTTCCTGGTGGACTTGCTAGCTGCTTATATCTAGTGGCGACACTTATCAAGCACTTTCAGCAAGTCTTAAGGTGCTCTTTGCACTTTTGAATATTTCCTGGGGCTGACTGGCTTCCAAAGATTGCTCCTCCCAAAAAATTCAGATGAAAAGCAGTAGTCTGTCTCACCCATCTGAAGACATCTGCATCTACTACACATTCAGTGACACAGATTTTGGCAAACCTCCTCCAGGCTCTTCCCATGGGTGGATACCACTGAAGATAAGAGACAGGCCACCTTTGAGGAAAATAAATAAACAGTTCAGTGCTAACCCCAGGGTTTCTGCTTTTCTTTAAAATCCTTGTTTAAGGTGTTCAGAGGGTGTGGACCTGGCACATACTTTGCCAACTAGATCTTCCACATTCTCGTGGTGTACAGGTAAGTACCCAAAATGCCTGAATGCTCTTTGCATCTGCCAAAAGAACCCTCACAGAAGCAATTTTGCCCATCATAGCAGCAGGCTTGCCTCAGTCACAGTCAGTGTTGGAAAAGGAGAGTTATTCTGAGGAGGAAAACATGTTTTCTGAGTGCCTACCAATGCCAATCTCTATGGTGTTTCATGCAAACCACGGCTGATGTGACTTCTAAGGCTGAAAAATGCCCTGAGGTGTAATACATTTATCAGGTGTTTCACTGGATAAGTGTTTTCTCTCTCAACTCTTTGGAGTTTTCCTGGCATGAGATAATAATAGAACAAATCCCACCTTGCCTTTGCATGTTCAGTTAGGATCAGCTGAATTAATTTCTCTTAATTAAGATAGTTATTACTTTACCAGTTGCTTCTGGATTTTTACATCCTGCAAACTCCAACTGCAACACGTAGTGCAGTTCTGAGCATACAAAGAAATACTGGTTTGCTGCTAAAAATAGGTAGGAAACCTCTGTGGAAATAGATCTTATGTTTTGCTACACCACTTTTTCCAGCCTTACTGCTGGTAAATCTTCAGGGAAATATTTGTCTTCATTTCCAACTGCTTTAAAAGGAAAGTTTTAGCTGTTTCCACTTTTGTTCATCTTTAGTTAATCTTATGGTAAGTAAAACACTAAAGTTCAAGCTCAGTCTGAGACCAATCGAGAGAAGCACTTACCAGTATGAAATGTCCTACTGACTTCCAGAAGGACTGCTTGAATGTGTCAGCTTGTGCTCGGGCTTAAGTGCTTTTCTACTGGGAAGCTTCTGAGCTCTTGATCTGAAAATGTGACCTCAGGACTGTATCACAGGTGGGTGCCAATTTGGCTTCTAGGGAAGCAAAATAAAGGAAAGCGGTGCATCATCTCAGGGTGGTTGTTGGCACTCAGCTACAGAGCTCCAGGCACCACAGAGGTGCTCTGAGACGTGACCACTGTGAATGTGTCCATTACACCAGGAGATGTGATTGCCCTGGCCCTGTTCTTGCCTCCCTGCTGGAGACTGCAGCAGAGGGAGCAGAGCAGGGGCTTAGGTGCCCCACTCCAAAGTCCAGAACATCTTTACAAAGTCACCGGAGTAAACTGATATACAGCTGATGAGGTACAGGCATGCAGCCGCTTCCCATGACCCCTCCTACACAGAGAGGACACCAAATCCAAGCACGGAGCAAAGCTCTGCAGCTGTTTGCAATGGTGCAAGGGTGTCGGAGTCCTTCAGCAGATGCTGTTGTCAGCACAGGCAGTTGTGGAGCGGTGCTCAGAGGCTGCTGCACAGACCTGCCTGGCATCTCTGTGGCTCGGGAACTACGGTGCATTTCTGTTAGATAACCAAAGCTTTTTTATGCAACCGCTCCCTCAGCACTGTCCTGCTATATCCGATTATCATGGGAGATGAAAAACATTGTTATTTTTAACAGCTGGATCAAGGCTTAATGGGCTTAAAAGGATATTCAGAAGCAGCTGCTTCTGTGATGCTTTCAAGTCAGTGGTGACCACTGCAAAAGCTGTTTGACTGTTTTGGAGACTGCTTTTCTATGGCATTTGTGTTGCCTTGTAGTTATAAATAAGAGGCTGAGTCCTTTTTCCATAAATGTTGTAAACTACTTGTTGCCATTCATCCACACAATACAACAGCTTTTCAAGAGATTCCTTTCCATCACAACAGGAAACATAAAATAATAGCAGTGCTCCTGGAAGAAAATATCTCAATCCATAGCCTATTTTTCACATAGGACTTCTATCCCTAAGCACCTATTGGCAACAGAACTTCATACCTTGTACAATATTAGCATCATCTAAGCAACATGCAACTCATTCTTGATTTCCAATGGTTGCTAGTACCACTGCATTAAAAGAAGAGAGTGAGGTTATTCCAACAGATTATTTATTTTCTTTCAGTTTTCATTTTACAAAAAAATCACCTTTTCCTACTGTAATGTCATGAATATGTCCATGAATGTATCTGGAACGGATATTTACTGCATTTGCTGATAGAAAGTTGTGAGAGTATTCATGTATGTGTAGACTGTATGAAAGCCTTCAGTTCAGAGCAGGAGGAGATATTTCTTCTTAAAGGAAGCAGAGTGTATGCCCTGTTCCTGTGAACTAAGAGATATCAGTCAAAGAGAACTGCTGTTTAGAGAAGTATTTCTTTATCCTCTTGTTTCTTTAAGTGAAAAAAAGGTAAAAATAAAAAGGTTTTAGAGGACTATTTGTCCTATCTCAGAAATAAAGATCCAATGCCTGGAAATGACTGATGCAAGCTATTATTAAGGGAGATATGTTCATACATTTCAGCAGACTTAGATGATGATGAAGTTGAAGTTAATTCAATCTTGTAATCACAGATAGTGATTGTTTCAGGAACAGTATCATCTAAAAGATCTGGTTTGTATCATCTTGACATTTACAAATAAACATTGAAGAGGAATGTAAACTCTGGCTAAAATGACATTAGAAAGAGAGTCACCTTCTGTGGTGCAGTGAAAATACAGCACTGATCATCAGCAAATGGTAGTTTAGCACAAATGAGTAGTTGCAAAATAACACTGAACTTTATTAGTACATTTCAGATTCTTTCATTGTACAATATTGTCTTCATCAAACTGCAAAAAGTACTGAGTTACTTGCTTAAAATAGTAAAATTATCTTTAAAATAATGAAGTTTCATTCAGGAGTTGCCAAAATGTGTTTTTAAGCCAAATGTTGCACTCCATCATACTGTTGCTTGTCTTTGTGGAATATAGAGATGATACTATAAAAAGTACCAGTATTTGGAAAAATGTTTTTTATTCAGCTGCCATCATCTGCTCTTTCCTCTAACTTGCAAATATATTTGCTTGGGAAAAAAGGCACTAAGTTAGATCCTGATGCATAAGATTTTCATGGTTTCCAAAGAGTGACACCAGTTAACACCAGCTGGGGAGCCATCCTTGCATAGGCTCTGTTTGATGCAAAGCTCCCATACCTCTAATCTCTTTCACATTTAAAACAGAAAGACATCCCAAAAAGAAGGTTTCTGTAAATCTGTTCAGGTCCCAGACAGCTGGAACCAGAGTGGGTCACACACTGAGGCACCTCACTGTCATCTTTTAGGATGTGGCCATGCAAGAATCGCAGTTTCTGAAGGATTTATTGTAGTGAGAATGCCGTCACTGTGCATTGAGAGTAATCAATCTCACCTTTCTCAAGACCTTCTTTTGTAACTGCCCCTCCTTCTGTTTATGGTATTAATGCAGAGAAACAAAAAATCAGATGCTGTCATCCTCAAGTTCATTTTCTTTTGCCCCCGTTGTCCTTCAAAATGACGAACTCCACCCAAATTAATTTCATGTATGTCTATGAGATTTCCTGGAAGGTGTGGAGTAATTGGGCAACATTTGACTGAATTTCCTCTATGTTGCTCCCGGAGTGCAAAGCAGGCAGAAAGCTGCCTTACTGAAATGGACGGAGATCCTCTAAATAGAAGATGATCTCCAAACTACAAGTGGCATAATCTCTCCTGAATAAAACCTGTCTCTGGCCTGAGTTGGTTATTCTGAACTGCCCAATGGAGATCTAGCTACTACTTTACAGACAATTTAAGATACAATTCCTTTTATCCTAAAGTTAACAGCAAAAACAAGTCAGAGGAATGAATATCCCAAAAGTACTTGTTTTTCTGTACTGACTATAAAGTGAGCCAAAGCTGACCAGCTCAGATGGACATATGAACAGTTGTAAGGCAGGTGAGATAAATGCCATCTGTGGCATTATGGTTT
>NW_010192853.1:10128-20360 GCF_000695765.1 Mesitornis unicolor | reverse complement strand
TCTTTCATGATTTTTATTTCCTTCAGCAGTAGTAGAAGTTGCATGGACGAGCTCAGAACAGAATTACCCTGGGCATTGTACAAATGATGAGGAGAAGAACCGCTTGCTTCAAAGCCAAGATGTGACTTACATCTAAGGAAGAGAAAGAAAGGAAGAATAAGGAAAGACATTGAGAGATAACGCAGTTAGCCCAACCATTTATAGGCTGATCTGCCAATTAACTGACTGTGGAATGTGATCTGGAGATTTTAAAGCTTGTTTAATTCATGTGTTTGTTTAGCGATTATGTGCTTGAAGTTGTTGTCTTAAACTTTATGGAGTGCCAAGTGTTTCAGATGGGTACAGGTTGGATGGAGCTTTGAGCAGCTGGTCTAGTGAGAGGTGTTCCTGCCCATGGCAGGGCGTTGGACTGGATGATCTTTAAGGTCCCTTCCAACCCAAACCATTCTATGGTTCTGTGATTCTATGAAAAAAAGTAAATTAAAAATAAACAGATTTTACCTACTGCAGCTGCTTACCCTGGTGCTGCATCCTGTAAAAGCTGCAAAGAAGCACAGCAAGAACACCTCTAGATTGCATTTTAAATAAGAAAGCTCCCATATACGTATTTTTCATTTCCTGTTACACCCAACTCCAAAATACAATGTATGAGAGATTCACAGAACAGCCTACAAAACATCAGGATTGTATTTTGGTGACATAAACATAATTTATTTTTTTTCTCCTAGGCAGTGAAGCCTAAGGACATGACTAGTCATAAAATACGACTTTCCAAGAGAAGAAACCTAAGAGTTCAACTGCTTGGATTTGGTGTGTAAAGTGCTTGCAGAATGCAATGCTTCAAGAATATTACAATGTAAAGAAGGTCAAATCCAATGTCAGCAGTTGTTAAAGTTTTCTCTTAGAAAAGGAAGAGTTAGACATCTCAGATGGCAAACACCCTGAAAGGAAGAACTGTAAGAACAAGCGGTTGTCAGTGAGTGTTATTTGATTAAAGATAGAAATAATGAGATGGGAAAGTGGTTTGCACTTTCTTGTGGAGCTGTATTCTATATTCCAGGTAGCCTGGTATTATTTTCAATATTTATTTTTTGGGTTTTTTTGAGGGCTAGATACTCATTGGAACTGCTGAGACTTGCAATCATGAGCAATAGACAGAAAGATAATGCTTGGGAAAACTGGAAGACATGTGAGTCAACAGCAACATAAGCTTCATCTTAGGCCTGACACCAGTCACCTGGTCTCCAGTCATTCCAACATCCTGCAATGACACAGATTATATCTGTTTAAAAGGGATTTAGCTGCATAGGTGTCATTGGTTTCAACAAATTACATACTCAAATGTCTTTGAGGATCTGGTCTGTTGTGAACATTTAGCAATTTCTAAATGAGATCTTGTACTCATGACATTTAAATTTCATTAGCATTCACATAAGTAACATCTTGTCTATAGCATTATGCCGGAAGATTTTTAAGACTGCCATCAAACATTTTCAGTGCAGATCAACTACAAGCCTGCTTAAAGTCAAGTGGTGTAAATGGCACCTTTTGTATGCGCTAAATCAGAAGAATAAATATAGCCACTGTTTGCATGGGATGAGCAAGACTCACAGAACTGGTGAGCTGCTCCCAACACAAAAATTGGAGATGAGGGTGCCAGAGGTACCTCAAGGGGCTAACCTCGACACCTGCTGGCTTTGGCTGTCTGAGATAATGAGAAAGGGAGGAAAGAACCATCACAAATCTAGCAGATGGTGTAACATGGAGCAGAGATGTGCTTCTGTGGTGGGGGAGAGCAAGCTGAGACTGAGCTGCTCGGAGCCGTCAAGTTCACTGAGAAGGTAGGCTGAAATGAGAAAACCGTCTCTCTCTTGTGACTCTTGTTGTGCTCAGGATGCCAGCATCATACTGGTGTATTTACACTGTCTCTTTAGGTTCTGTGCTTAACCAGTAAGTTAAGCAGTTTCCTCCAGGACAAATTTCAGAGCAGGAACTTAACAGAGCTGCGCTGATGACTTCCCTCAGTCTTTAATCTGGGAAAAACCTCAGGCTACTATTTTCGGGCTCCCACTGATTCCAGCTTAACGTAGCTCCATTTCCTGCGTCATGAAAGCTGAAGTGGTAATATTTCTCTGTCTTTGAGCAGTCTCTACTTTATTAATGTTTTGGAGGCACAGGTACTATGGTAACGAGCACTCCAGTCAATGCCTAAAGAGGAATTTACATCACCAGAGATGCTGTCTTGAACAGCTTGACACATCTGTTCATGAACACAAATCTGATTCTCTGCCAGCCCACAGGAAAACTCAGCTGAGCTGCAGCCGGATCAGACAATGCAGTTGTGTCACGATTTCAGAGGCAATCTGAGACAGAGCCATCTAAAGCACAAGTAAGAATAAGAAAATGCTAGAGGTTCCAGGAGACAGCAATATTTATCAGGAGTCTGAAGTTATCTATTCTGAGGAACTCACCAGGAAAAGCAAAACTTGTGTATAGCACATAAGCAGAAATAAAGGCTCTCTCAAAACCAAGAGGATTAATGCTCTTTTAATCCTGTCACTTTTTAAGGTATTTTGTAATATTGGAAACTTCTGGTGATTGTATTTTCCCAAGAAATAAAAACCCCTACCTACTTTCAGATGACATTAAATATGCCAGGAAGAAATCATAAAATCAAATTAAACTTTGGAATAAGCTGTCTGAAGCTAGCAAGACTGTCTCGAGTTGAATGTAACTGCTGAAATCTCTTTGCTTCATATAACCATAAAACTTTATATTGTTTTCCTTTTAAGTTAGTTCCACTGACTTTAACTCATATATTTTCGAGAAGAAAATGAAAGATTTCAAAACTCTGACAGAATATTTTTTGATTCAACTCCAGGAACAACAGCAAAAGAACAGAGATAATAAAAAAAAGTTAACAAAGCCATAGTAGCTGAAAAGAAATAAGGAGCAAAGATACTGAAAGAATAAAATAGGCAACGACAAAAAAGAGAGAAGAAAAAAATGGAGAAGACAGAAGATATTTTCAAGATTAAAAGAACCAGAAGAGAAATTAACAAAATACAGTTAAGCAAGAAGCTAAAAACATGACTTCTCAATAGGAAAAAAGAACAGGTACTCTGAGCTACTGTTTTAATGCTGGGAGAAAACATTAAGAAATTATGGATATAAAGAGATCTGTCAGTTGATTTTTAAATTAAAAACCTGATATAAAAGTATGGAGGGAAATAGTTCAAATATTTATACTAAGGAAATCTATTTCACAGAAAAACAACTGTTCACATATGGAGAATTAGAAACATGGAGACTTGTGCTAGCAAAAATTAGGAGAACCAGAAAATGAAACTGAGATGGAAAAGGAAGCAGAAGCAGACGGTTTGCTTTTTCTTCCAGATACTCACAGTGGTGACACGTGGACAGCATGATAATGTGGCTTTGACTGTGTGTGGTCCCAGTAGATAACAGCTTTGTGGGGCGAGGATGCCCATGGTGGGATGCACATGGTGGCATGCTCAGTTGATGCTCCACCTGTGCAGCCCCTTAGGTTTAGTAGCTTCAGTTGGTGGGATTCTGATAATTAGACTAGGAAGGGAGTAATATGATTTTTATTTTAATGTATTGTTAATCCTAGTTTAGATAATTACAATGAGTGAAATGTAAATAACAAGAAAGAACTGTAACATTGTCAAATTTTCCTTTTGAATAATTTAGGAGGATCCTGGAAAAACCTTTGATCCGTGATCAGGAGTCATCGGTAGCAAAGATAATTTCCCAAGTGCACTTAAAATTTATCAAATCCTAGTATTTTTAAATAATGTAATTATTTTACTGACATCCTCAACACAATAAAAATGTATCAGTCCAGTGAGCAGTAGAATTTAAATGTTTAGAATGTAAAGTGCTCTAATGGGCTTTCCTTCTCCCATCAGCTGGATTCAGAGACAGGAAGAATAGAAGTTTATTTGAAACATTATTTAGATGGATGGAATGGCCTGGCACAACTTCAGGATACAC
Organism: Mesitornis unicolor; assembly: GCF_000695765.1. NCBI lineage: Eukaryota > Metazoa > Chordata > Aves > Mesitornithiformes > Mesitornithidae > Mesitornis > Mesitornis unicolor. Next base: position 16,343 of record NW_010192853.1, on the reverse strand, counting down.
AGGACACACCATCTGAGGTTTCTGGCTGCTTCTAAGTTTGCTATCGTAGAAGAGCACGCATGGATAACCTCATACACATTCAGACTGAAAAAATAAATGTGTTTAACAGAGGGATCTAAATTAGGCATGGAGCTACCCTGTGTTCCTGCTCTAGACAATGGAAAGAAGGAGGCATTTCCTGAAGACAATTCAGAAGTCTGAGGATCTCAGTTACCCTCTGGAGATACCTGCCCCTTTTCATTCACCAAAGCAGTAGCTGGGAATACCAACAGGACCAAAAAAAGGATGGATAAATCTGAGCTTTGAGCAAGAGGAGACAAGCTCCTTGTCTGTGATTACTGCAAAGTCTGTATGGCCCCTGAATATTGGATCATGTCAAATGGGAAGCCTGGCATATCTAGACTGAGTTGGCAATCAACCTTTCTGTGTATAACTTTTTACCAGACATGTTAACAGTAGGAGTGCTCAAGATAAATAATGACATATTTGTGGGCAGAGTGCCCTGGGAGGCTACAAATTGACCTAAGGGCAACTTCTAATTGGGATGAACATATTCCTCTTTTGTCTTGAAACAAGGATGCTGTTTTTCTTCTCTGAGGCCCTCATGCTCTTATGCTCTGTAATTAAACAATAGTTCTTACTGTTGAGAGTTTTACTATGTCATAATTTGACCATGGTGTAAACTGGAATGCATAATCCACTACAGTCAATTATTTCATTCTACAGCACCAAAACAAAGGCTAGATTGTGGTCGGTTTAAAAAGACTTAGATCTGGATACATTCTTGGATATTAATTACTCAGTGCCCATGTAAGCCAACAGGAGATATATACTTAGCATTTTGGAAATCTGGAGCAGAGTGTAGGAGGGAAAGTTGACTTATTCTGTGTTCCTCTTGGTCATTCCTTTCACTGTTGCTCCTTGGGATTTTTGTCATTCATTATGTTTTGGCATAAGAGAATATGGTGAATCGGCTCCTCTTCCTAGGCTCTCAAAAGGGAACTTGTTCCCCTCAACAATGAAAACCAACTCTGTCTGGACATATTCCAGGAAATTCCAATTAATGTTGGAATTCCAATTAACATCTCCAGATGTACATAAGGGATCTGAATAAATGTGTACATGTTTTTCATTGCACATGATGAGAGAGGTCACTCTAACAACCAGGATCATAGGAGGCTGGACAAAACCTGTTTTTCAGCCCACTACTGGCAGCCACAGTTAGATTAATCCTCAAAGCAATCCTGTGAGTTACAGGAACTGCTTTACAGTTCAGGATGTGAGTGCACAGCATAGAGTAAGTGAAGGGTAGGGAAGCGCATTTGAAGAGTAACTATCAATGGTTGTCAAACGGTTTCAGTTGTCAACATGAAAAAAGGCATTGAATGGGGTTCTGCAGGAATCCACCTTGTCCTGTTGAATGCTTTCTTTAATGACCTGGATGAAGAAATATAGAATGTCCTCATTGAATTATCAGGTTGTATAAAACTGAAAAATGTTTGTAAATGTTCTGGAGGCTAGGATGAGGATTCAGAAAGATCTGAGAAAATAGCTAGAATGTGCTGTAAAAGAATAGAACATAATTGTGTAAAGATGAGAGCAAAGTCTGGTATTTTGATAGGCATAATCATTCCACAAGAAACAAGTTGGTTAGGCAGCAGTTTTACACAAGCGTGCCCACCTGAGATCATTAATTGGACTTTTCGGGCACAACAGCCCTTAGACTAAATTGAAATTCCTACCATAGGATTTAAAAAAAAAACAAACACTGTGAATGCCATTAGTCTTTTTCCTACATTCAAAAATTATTATTTCGAAACTCTCTGTCAATACCTACTATGCTCCTATAGCAGTATTTAATCACACATCTGTTAAAAAGGCAGTGTATGGCACCTGTATTCCTCACTTAAGGAAGAGGAAGAAATACACTGTGCCGCATTACGGGAAGAGATGTTTCACCACATTTCTCAGTGTGCATGTGGAAGGAGAGGCAGCAAGGAAGCAATGCACAGCACAGGCTTCTCGCAGATGATGCTTTCAATTCTTCTGAATTTCACCATTTTTTTGAAGAAAAGATTCTGGCTACTCTCTTTTTCCAAGCAAACCTCAGAAGTGCAAATTGAGTCAACTGTCTGAGATACAGACTTCTAGGACAGCACCTCTGCTCAACCCCTTTGACTTCAGTGAAGAATTACCTCAGATGGATACTAACTGTCATAAAAATTAATTTTAAGGTCATTCTAGTTTCCATGCAAGAAAAAGAAAAGGAGGAAAACATGTCTTTTTTGTATTTTAGTGATGATATCCCAGTTTGCAATACCCCTTGTGTTACGTTACACTTTGCACTCACTCAAAATGTTGATAGTCATGGAGAGTCCCCACTGGATATGGTCAGTCTTCAGTCAGGGAAACCCTGGCTCAGTGAACCCAATGTCTCTCAGTAACTGTTCACAATTAAACCTCTCCACAATGCTCATGACGAAGCTTTAGATGTGAGTGGAAAAGGGTGAGAGAGTACCTGTTACAAGTAGGAAACTGGCTGTGGAATGGAGCACAGCTCGCCAGTCAAAGTAGAGCTTATTTTATCATAGTCATTCCTGTCTTTTACCACTTATTTCTTCCCCCTGCTTCTGATGAAAAATTGCAGCAATAGAGTAGAATCAATATGTATGATTTTTCTTTGATGTTTTCAAAGGCAAAACAAGAATATGCACATTTTCAAGTGTCACTCTGCTGTGTCTGAAAGATTTGTCATCTGGTGGGAGTGCTAATTAGAGGCAATTATCATTAAGATTTACCTGCTAATGCATTCCATCTTCCAAAAAAGATTACATTTGTTTACTTTGGGAATCTCACAGCTTTATGGATGTACAGATGCTGGAAATGAGTGTAAGATGTGGCAGCTTGCTGCTCCAAATGGCACTAGCAGAAATGCTCGCCTTTGTCACTGGTACCTTTGTACAGGACTGTGCAGATTATAAAAGCCCTCCAGCAATTTTAAAAAAAATGAAATGGGAGAGAAGCAGTACTGAAAAAAACAAACCATCTGAATATCTGAGAGGAGAGAGTAGACTCCCGTGGAGATTCCAGAGCATGGCCAAGTTACATTACTATTAATCAGAGGCAATATCCCGGAAGCAACAAAATCAAATACACAAAGTTCAGTAGATTCGATTGAAGGGAAGAAAGTAGGTGGTCACAAAACATGAATTACATTCATTTGCACATGGATGTCCTCATATATTAAAAGAAGGACTACAACATTACTGCCAACTCCTGCCTCTTTGGTATTTCCCCAGACAGATTCAATCCTATGTCACTGGGAAAAAGGCTAACAAAACACAGAGTGATAAAACGTTCACTTCAAGGAGATAGCAAAGCTTTGTTGCTATATCTAGAGATAAACAAGCAAGACTAAAAACACGGAGGCTGTATATTTCGCATAGCTTACCATGATCGCACTTAATTTTTTTAGGTGTCTCCGATCTCATGGAATTTGCATGACTCTATCAGGCACATAGGCAGCTGTTGTAGGTCTGGAAAAGTCAAACATCTTAGAGTGGAATCCACAAATCTAGCTGAAAGGTTTCTTAAGTTATCCAGTTGGATATGAACTTATGTGTCCTTGCTCTCCAAATCAAGGTGTTTAACTTGGGGCTTTAGAGAGGGACTCTCAGGGATCAACATTGCCTAGAAACCTCTGCAGACACTTGGCACTTTTTTCCTAAAACGCAGGAGAAAATGGAGTTCATCTTCCTTTATCCAATAGCTCACTGATTACAGAACTTATCCATGAGACTGAAAAGCTAGATTCAAGACCAGAAAGCTAGTTGTACACACATTGGTCTATAAAAAAGTGAAGGGATAAGAAACTTAAATGAGGTGGATGCATAACAGATTCACTAAATCACATCCTGAAAATTCCTGTTTCTCCCCATTGATTGAGGATGACCTTAATGAGCTCTGATGAGTGAATTTACATGGGTACCCACAAATGCCTCCAAGGCATCACAGTTTTTATTATAGGCTCATAGTTGCAAAAGAAAAATAAACTGACCTCAGACTCACAGAGATCACAACTTTCTCAAGTCTGGTTTTTGTACTCCCACACAAGAAGGCATTTTTATTAGAAACTGATTATGTGAATTTGATTGTTTCTGAAGAAATAGTTCACGGTTTTATAGCTTGGAGACAGTTAATCTCATCAAGCTCCTTTATTGCTCATTCACAATAACAAGGTAGACCTTTCCTATGCAAAGACCTTAGTGAACAGGGTCACAAAAGCAATAAATAAGTGGGCAGAGATAGGCAGGAACTAGAACTCTCTGCTCTTTATGAACTCAAAACTTCTTCCTCCTGTTGGCTAAGTAGTGTATAAAATGGTGGCTTGCTTATAAAAACTGAGTTATTTTAAATGCTTTGCAATTCCGGAACACAGAAACAATTCCTCCGCCAACATTACCCTATTTCTTTTTTGTTATGAAAAATCTACCCACATTCTTCAAAAGCAGGACAACTTGTCCAATAGTGTTTGCATCACCATGGGGTTCTTGGCAGTGGTCAGCACTTTGGAATAACCTCAGCAATGTGTATTTGGGAACTTTCAACCACAACTTTTCTCTTTCATGTACATTCATCAAAAGAACTCACATGAAAGAACTCACCCAAAGATGCTGCTTCACACTTTAATTTCTCCTTTACATTAAATCCTAGGAGGGGAACTTGGAGAGAATATACAGAGGTGGCAGGTTATTAAACCATATCATCTTTTAAACTGTTTTTTCTCTTTTTTGCAATTTTCAAATCCTGTCATAAAGCAGATATTAAAAACAATCAATTTGATTTCCTGAAGGGTTGCTACATTAATTATTCAGATGCAGTTCCTTGCAGAACAGACAAGGTCAGACAGCAACAAGTGCAAGGGGAAAAGGAACTAAACATGTCCAAGTAATCTGCAGAAAAAGAGGATTGCTGTGTTTCTGAAGGCAAAGAAAACAGATCTAGTGAGAGCTGTGTCTGCCCATGACAGGAGGGTTGCACTGGGTGATCTTTAAGGTCCCTTCCAACCCAAACCATTCTATGTTTCTATGATTCTAAGAGTGGTGGGACATTAATCACGCATATACCTTCTCTGCCCTAGGCACGGGTTCTCTGATGGGCTTTCTTGCTTGGAATCTTACTGTCCTTTGGGAGATGACACATATAATACATGTCAGATTCCCCTGCGTTCCTGCGTTAGATACCAGCCCTATTCAAAGTAATTTAATACATGCTAACAATAGAAATAGCCAGAGGAGTCTAGGTCTCATTGTCCTATAAGTGCTCTTTGCCTTTTCTACCTCTCTTTATGATGCTTCTTTCTAAAGCACCTCAAATAGTTTATGAATTAAGCAAAGTCATCTTATTAGAAGAGTCTCCAGGGTACCTTTGGTACTTCAGCTCCTAGCTTCAGACCCTGAACACAATCAATGAATGAATCAATAATAATCAATGCACAGAGCATTTCAGCTTTTTTTCAGCAGGATTAATGACTGACTGGGAGGCACTGATGGGCAGAAATTAAGTCAAGGACTATTAATCCCAACTGGTCATTTGTCTCTAGGCAGTGCTTTGTGCCAAGGTCATTACTGCTATTCTAAGAAAAAAATAAAGGAAGCTGACATTGGCACATGGATATTTTTAACCCAGCTTGTGCAGAGTCAGTTGTTTTGTATGACTCTTTCTATTAAATGGGAGCCACCTTCTGTCAGGAACTTCCTTTGCATAAAGTGTTCCAGTGCCATTTTGTGTCTCTCTAGTGAATCAACATGGGTTTTCAACTTCCTGCAGGTTACATAGAGGTGTCCTAGGGTTCATGGAGCCTGGCAGACCATGGTCTCCTGCAGTAAGGATTTACTCACACCCTCTCCCCAAGAACACTCAGCTGTGGCTAGGACGACCAGGGCGACATCTGCATTTCTGCTAAGGTGCTAGGAATTGTCCCCATATTGTGTCTACTGGGTCCTCAGGAAATCCTCAGGAAATCATGTCAAGACAGAGAGGGATCACAGAAAGAAAAGGACTTCTAAAGATCTTATTGGATGAGCCCCAGCATGTTCATCTAACCACACAGCTACACACACACAAACACACACACAGAGATGGGATGACATTAGAATTATAAGCTTTCCCAAAATATCCTAAAAATTACTAACCCATCATATATGGCAGCCATA
>NW_010192853.1:0-10097 GCF_000695765.1 Mesitornis unicolor | reverse complement strand
ATTAACTACCCCATAATATAGGCCAGCCATACTGTGTCTACAAAATATTTTAAGAGCCAAAATTAAGGTGGAGTCAGGACCATATTTGATGATCAGCTATGTTAACTGTTAGAAAGCTCTCAGACCCAGTTTGGTAAACTCCACTGTTGCACCCCAGGACACCTTGTTCTTCAAAGCACAGAGTATTCCTGGGTGCCTGACATATTCTGATGCTCTGAACCTATACCTTTTCCCTCTTTGCTTCCAGACTGTGTTAATGGTGATACAACATGACTAGCAATGAGTGGGCAAACCAAGTAAGGTTCCTTCACATCAGGATCCAGCTGTTTTCTTTGGCAAGACACTTATAGTATGGACAGTACCATATTACTTTTGGTAATTTGCTATGAAGAAGGAGCTTAGACAGTCCTAATCATGCTTGGTAAATCATAATGTAGCAGGGGCTTGGAGGTTGCCTTTTGTTGTTATAAAATGCACTTCAGTGCAACTAGCAACACCGCTTGAAAAGTCTCTCCATTTCCAATGGGTTTCAGGTTTTTATATAATTCAAACAGGAAACAGATCAAACTGGAGTGCCTCTCCATTCTGTGTAAAAAACATTCAGCTAATAATAACAATAATAATAATAATGAAGCCTGAGCCTCCTCGTGTGCTGCATAACCCCACAGGTGGACTAATTTTCCTGTCTAAATGCAAACATGAAAGCTCTAAAAATGTTTTGAGTGGAGATGAATCTTTTGAAGGGGAAGATACTAGATGAAATTACTCTCAGATTCTTCTGAGACAGCAGGTGAAAAAAGCTTCACTTCTACTTTGTGGCAATTGGGCAAAAGTTTCCCAGATTTGTTTCTTTCTAGGAATTTTAGAAAATGTGTGTCCCATAGGACACAGTCCAGGCTTGTAACAAAAAGGAGCAGATAGTATTTGGATCAAGAGACAAAGTGAAAATTCACATAAGGGGGAGGAATTTCACTTTGTGTCATTTGGGCAGAATTAAAAAAAAATGCATTTGAAGCTTGCACTCAGTGAAAACATATTGTCAGTAACAGTGCAGGTTCTTTTAAGTGCACATATGTAATTGCCTGGGCTGTACCAGTCAGAAAATTCAGCTACAGAATGGAGCTCCTCAGTGTAGGCATGTGCTGTGTGAAGTAGTAGTTGCTTTTTTGGGTGCTTTTACTCTGCCACACCATGGTGTTAGTTGATGTAATCCAGTATTTGATTAAAAAACCAACAGCAACCACCTGAACAAACTGATACCTGTTCACTTTCTTCCATGATTTATAGATATTGCCTATATCCCTCTTTTGGGCTGTCATAGCACTGGTGGCTGTCAGAACTATATATATGTATATTTTTCTACATGACACAGAAAATAAATTTTATGTTGACACATTAACAAGGTAAGAAAACTGTGTTGCAAGAGAAGCTGATCAGGTGCTATTTTAATGCTTGAAAGAATTAATGGTTAGCAAATGAAGCAGTTATCTGTGCACAGTTTGTCATATTGTTAAATGAAACTAAGAGAAAATGAAACTAAGAGAAAAAATGAATGGGTTAATGACTCAAAGTTCTGAAGACATCATGCAGAACTAGATGGAAATCTCCTGGACACTATGGGCTGGAAAATGTAGCCTCCATATTGTGCTACAGAAAAGGAGTAAAACTCAGGAGAAGCAATGGCAAGCTTGTCCTAATTATCTTCGCTAATAACAGGATCATTCTCAGCCTATGGCTATAGCCATGCTATAAGATGTTTCTGGTGTGATTTCAGAGTTGGTGTTGACTCCATTTAATTAGCAAATTGCTACCTCATCCTGTACAGTCCTATGTTAAGGTAAAAAAGTTTATCTCTGAAGTGTTCCTGTGGGTTTTCTCTCAGCTTCATCTCCAGTGTTTAAGCCCAAGGTATGTATATAGACAGGTATATCCAATTAGATTTGCTGTTTACTGAGGGCTTTCTGGAGTGTAAGCTGCACTGCACATCCTTCTCTTGTTGGTCCCATCAGCTCACACAAACCCAGCAGGTACTGCAAGTACCTCCTGTTTCAGAGGAAAATCAATCTGTTTTCCACGGATATATGTCCAAAGTCAAAGCAAGAGAATGCAGAGAAGCTACGAGACTACAAGAAAGTAGTCCCCAAGAAAGAGGTGCAGGGGTGAGTCTGCAGCTGCCATTCAATGAGTCTCAATGGAGAAGACTGCTAGTGTTGTTATTAACCTCAGGCTGTATATTCATGTCTGTGCTGCTTGCTGTGTTACAGCCTGACTTCTCCTTCATACCAATTAAAATGACAGGCTGCTGAGCTGCCCATGCTTGTCAATACACTTTCACCCTGTTCTCAGAAAGCCTTTGGCCCATGATGGGAGCATGCCCAAGCCTCCTTGCTGAGCCTGCTCCTGAGAGCAGGGTTGCTCTCATCAGACTGCAGAGGGTGGGAGAAGCAGTGGCAAATGGCTAGACTAGAGTAGGTGACATGGTAGCAGGGCTTGCTAGCAAGGAAAGGAAAGCTGAATTAGCCAGGCAGAAAGCAGAGTCCAGCAGCCCAAAACCCAGTTAAAACATCACCTCAGAATGGTTTCTTATCTCACAAATATTTGAGATTACTTCCCATGAGGGAAGATCTGAGATCTTTCATGTTGTTTCTGATGAGAGAGGAACTCTGTTCCTGCTTGAATAAACTGTATTTATTTAGAGAAAGAGAAAAAAAGAGACTTCTAAATTCAAAGTAGTAATTAAATCCGCAGCAATTCTGAGAGTATTCATACTGGTAAATGTTACTGACATTTTCTTTCTGCTTTTCTTCAGCAGAAGCGAATTATTAATATCTTATTGTTGAAATAATGAACTCTTGATAGACATGGGATTTATTTTTTCCTGTGTTGGTTTAGCCCTGAATCAGTTTTCAGCAGTAACAAATAGAAATCATACTGTTTTAACATCACTGACAGCAATAGAAAGAGGAGCGCAACACAGGAACATCATGAAATGCACGGCAAGGCTCTTCTAAAATCAAGAAATACAGGGCACCAGTACCAATTTGCCACTTACTACCTAAGTCACTGGAAAGCGATGATCTGGATAAGCTGCAGAAACAGTAAATGCAATCCTGTACCAAACCACTAAAGAGAGAGAAAGCAGCTTCCTAAATCTGTCCACTCTTACTCCAGGGATTTGGGAACGTGCTGACTTGGAGTTCCTAGGTCTACTGTCTGTACAATGCTTTGGGATGTTTGTCCTGGTTTCAGCTGGGGTATTCTTCCTAGTAGCTGGTATAGCACTGTGTTTTGGACTTAGGATGAGAATAATTTTGATAACAAACTAATATTTCAGTTGTTGCTGAGCAGTGCTTACATTAAGTCAAGGACCTTTCAGCTTCTGATACTGCCCTGCCAGCAAGGAGGTAGGGGGTACAGGAGAATCAGGAAGTGGACACAGCTGGGACAGAAACTAGCCAAAGGGGTATTTCATAGTGTATGATGTTAGACTGAATATGCTGAACAGTAAAATCGAGGGGATTTGACTGGGAGGTGGCAGCAGCTCAGTGACTGGCTGGACATCAATCAGCAGGTGGTGAGCAATTGCACTGTGCATCATTTGTTTTGAGTATTCTTTTATCATTATTATTCTTTTCGCTTCCTTTTCTATTCGATCAAACTATCTTTATCTCAACCCATGAGTTTTGCCTTTTTTCTGATTCTCTCACCCATCCCACTGAGGTGGAGAGAGTGAATGGCTGTGTGGTGTTTAGCTGCCTGCAGGGTTAAAACACAACAGAGCTGTTCTACAAACACCTGTTACACTTGTCTCATGAATAATTACAGGGTTGCTTACTCCTTTGCTTTAGTGTTGTTTCTTTTTTAAAAAAAACTTTCTAGAAACAGATCCTTTAGAGCATTAAGTAAAGGACTCTAGAAATCTGGAGAACTACTAAATTGTATTTCCCAGCCTCCCTCCAGTTTACCACTGATTAAATGTCCTTAGGATGCACTGGGGCAATTATGAAAATTGATGGAGTTTAAAGAAGAGCTGAGTCAAAAATACTTTCATGCTGGAAAATGCTTCATTGATGAGCTAGAAAATGAAAAGAAATAATTTGATAATGTTTTGTTATACAAAAATGTCAATAAATATTAAAAAAAACCAAAACAAAACAATAATAAAAAAAACAATTCAGCAGTTTTATCTTAGCAGAACAAAGCATACGAGGGTTGAAATTGCTTTTTTTTTGCTTTGAAACTGTTATGGTTTAACCCCAGCCAGTAACTCAGCCCCACACAGCCACTCACTCACTCTCCCCCTGGGTGGGATGGGGGAGAGAATCAGAAGAGTAAAAGTGAGAAAACTCATGGGTTGAGATAAAGACAGTTTAATAGGCAAAGAAAAAGCTGCACACATAAGCAAAGTAAAAACTAGGAAACCATTCACTACTTCCCATCAGCAGGCAGGTGTTCAGCCATCTCCAGGAAGGCAGGGCTCCATCAAGCACAACAGTTACTTGAGAAGACAAATACCATCACTCCAAACATGTGTCCCCCCTTTCATCTTCTTCCCCCAGCTTTTTATGTCGACCATGACTTCATATGGTGTGGGATATCCCTTTGGTCAGTTGAGGTCAGCTGTTCCAGCTGTGTCCCGTCCCAACTCCTTGTGCACCCCCAGCCTACTCATTGGTGGGGTGATGTGGGAAGCAGAAAAGGCCTTGACTCTGTGTATGCGCTGTTCAGCAATAACAAAAACATCTCTATTTGCAGCACAAATCCAAAACATAGCCCCACACTGGCTACTATGAAGAAATTTACCTCTATCCCAACCAAAACCAGCACAGAAACTGATTTAATTTTATAGTGAATCATAATTTGCACAGAGAAGTAATGTTTATTAGAAAGAACAATGCAGGTGGAAAAAATAGAGAATATCATAGGCATGCAGTCCTCTCTTTTATTTTAAAAATCATAATATAAAGAAATGTTATGTCAAAATCTGAACAAATTGTGTCTATTTTTTGGAAACAACACATTAAAAATCAACTGAATTCTCCTTTTTAACCCCAAATGTTACATTACTTGCTGCTTTGGGATGAAAATGAGTTTTACCTGAAAAAAGTGAAATTCAACCATCCCAGCACATTAACGGTGAAAAAATTATTTTCCCACAGACACCAGATTCGGATCTAAATGGAGTCCCCTGCCCCACCGTTGTGTCACACCTCAGAGGCGGGAGGAGAGTGACTAAGTTTCTGTAAATCCCCTTGGGCTAAATGAAGGTTAAATGATGCCAAATGATAAATCAAAGACTCTAAACGATGAATCAAACTTTTTCTTTATAAACTACTTGAACTGGAAAAGGTAAACAACTTGAGCTTGGAAAATGCAACATATTGGCAATGCAGGTTCTTATTGGAAACCTTTACAAGAGGAAGGAAAATAAGTGAAAAGAGAGACAGGAAAGGAAAGAGATAAAAAGTTATCATCGCCCTTGATCCTGTGACAATCCACAATGATAATGATGGACGTGGTGATCCTCTGGTTATGGGCGTGCACATAGTACCCCGAGTCAGTGCCTTTTATACAGTTCAGGCCCTTGAGTACTTCTGTAACTCTTAGTCTACTGAGCAGGTGCCATTGTGGAGCCCCTTTCCCAAATAGAGTTTATGTGTTGTCTTGCCTGGCAACACAAGAACAGTCCGTTCTCCAACAGGCAGACACCTTATGCTTCCCTGCACTTAACACTTAACTGAACCTGTATTTTGTTATGGAGAACCTGACTTGCCACAATATTTGAGACATTAACTCTTTCAGTATCTTACACTCATCATCAACCTGTCTGCCAGCAGAGCAGCCTTCTTGTGCTTCAATCCATTCTTTAAGATATTGATAATCATGGTCAAATCATCCAACTGTAACAGAAAAGTTCAGCCCAAAAGTAGCATTAATGCAGTGGCTGTGCCCTCCTGGAGGTAGATAGCCAGTGTGATATATGTGTCTTGAGACATCGTACACCCTGAGACCTTATCAGGTTGGCCGCATCACTTGCTCCTTCATTCTGCCCTGGGGCAGAGTTCCCCTTGACTGCTTTGGGAAGTTTACACTGTCCTTTGAACACAGTTCCCAAATATTTATCTACACAATCAGAAAAGAAGACAAGCAAATAAAAAAAGAGGCTGTAAAGATTTCCATCTGCCTCTGCCCCTGGCCACCAGCCATGCTGCCACACGGCACAGCTGAGACCTGCTGCTCCTGCTACTGTCTGCTGGGAACAACCCATCTTGCAAGGGCTTCAAACTATTTTAAGAGGCATCACTCATACCACACAGAAATACAAAGTCCTTTGTCACTGTTTGTCATCTGTCACTGTTCCTGGCCTTGAAGACAAGTGGGGTGTGGAGTTTGTTTGCACAGGGCAATGCAGTGTTTTCTTTGATAACTGTCTGTATTGTGTGTGTTAGCTGGTATTTTTTGGCACATAAGAATCCCAAGGAGGATCTTATTGCTCATTTGAACTATCTCTAAGTAACAACCTCCTTACATTAAAAAAAAAAAATAATCCTGGGAACGTTATTTGTCTGTGCACTGGAGATTTTCTGAAGGCACATAGACATCACTACTTAGTTACTTCAAAGCTGCATTCATTGACTCTTATATCCTCTCCAGTCCAGGCTTTTTTAGGGCACCTGAGTAGCTGGTGCTACACTTGTGCAAAATGACACACTGCCTATGATGTCCTTCATGCTTGGTCTCCAAAGTGGAGACATTTTTACTCTTCCAGGTATCTTTACCTGGTCCCTTGCTCTTGTATTGTATGACCAACTTGGAGGCTTAGGGAGGCAAGAAAGCACCGACAGGGAGAAAGTAGGAGAAGAGATGTAGAGGAAACAAAGACTATTTTTATGGAGAAGAGATAGGGACTCTGCTTGAAGAAGAAGCAGGCACACAGGAGGAAAGGAAATTGTAGCACAACTTTGATTAATTTAAGACTTAATGGTTATTCACTGATACACACTTGAGACCCTACTCTTAGCTTTGCCATATGGTGATAATATGAAGGAAGACAGATGCTACAACTTTATGTGCTAATATTCCCTTTGCTGTGTGGAGGTGTGCAGCTTCTTGTTCTCTGAGACAACTGGTGAGGGTAACAGTCAGCAGTTTCTTCTGGAACAGACCCAGCACACTGAAAGGCACAGCCAGAAAATGTCTCCGTTTCCCTTCCAAGCTCCAAATCAGGAGACACTAGGGATAACATGGGTGCAAGATGCCCTCTTATCCATAGCACATCAATCATTTTAATAAGTAACCTAAGGTAGCTGCTACATGATGGAGAGCAAAATACCGCAGAATATGCTTTACTGAAAAAGACCGCACTTTTAAAATGTTGCTTCTGTTTCTATACACTCAAAAGAGTAAAACCTCAGGGGTAATGGAGACTGTTTGTCTGTACAGAGTATTTTGTGCCTAATTAATTTTATGTATGTACAAGAGCTGCTTTATCCACTAGATTAAGTATCGGCTCCAATGTAACACTTCTTGCTTGTAGATTGGGGCATAGGGCACTATTTTATTAGTCATTTCAGATTGCTTGTTGGATGTTTTACACCTCGATAAAACTTCTGGCATAGCTGCTATTTTCCCTTCTCTCACAGTTGAACAGACAACAATGTAAAGTTTTCAAACAAAAACCCTGGAGGTTTCACTGAGCTCCCAAGGACACACAAAAGAGATGAGCACAGTCAGACTTGCCAGCAGAAGTTGTTTTGTTTCAATGATCACTCCACCAGCTAGAATTCTTGCTGCATGACAGACTCAAAAACAGCATCTCCCAGGACTAAGGCACACACCAGAGAAACATTGCTCAGCCACTGATGCAGGTGTCATTTTTCTTGTACCCAGAGACCAGCTCCATCTTCTCCAAGAAGTGCCATCAGAGAGGTGGAACAAGGAATGAATGGTTTATACTTTGCCCCTGAAGGGGAACTAATGATTACCTGCAGGACCATACAAGACAGTACCAACCAAAAAGTTTCTTTCTTGCAGCCATGCTACAACCTCTATTCCTTGTGAGGATAGACCAAACCCTGCAACTCACTGAAAGGACTGAATAGCCTAATTCACAGAATCACAGAATGTTAGGAGTTGGAAGGGACCTAGAAAGATCATCCAGTCCAACCCCCCTGCCAGAGCAGGATCACCTGGACCAGGTCACACAGGAACACATCCAGATGGGTTTTGAATGTCTCCAGGGAAGAAGACTTCACAACCTCTCTGGGCAGCCTGGTCCAGTGCTCTGTCATCCTCACAGTGAAAAAGTTTTTCCTTATGTTTACGTGGAACATCGATTAACATCTTTTTCTTAAACTCTAACCCATGAAAAAGATGTGCATAAGGAAAACTTCATGTCCAACATCACACAGAGCAGGAGCAGAAGAGTCCAGAAGGGCTGAGACTGGTGGGAGACGAGAGGAGGGACTGCTTGCATTCAAGTTCAGTAACAACCCTCTCAGAGACACACTAAAACCGCTCTACAAACTGATCAAGGAAAGAGCTTTGACATCAGTAGAGCTTAAGGGCTTGGATGGAAACTGAGCTTCAAACACTCATCTCTCAATTGTGGATGATATGATAATTTGGGGAGTAATGTGCAGATACCTGATGATATAGACATAACCAAAGAAAATCAGAAGAGCAGCAGAACTCCCACTGTGTACAAATTACCCACTCTGTATATGCCAGAGTATGACCTCCAGCTAGGATATAATAACCAGCTTTCATGAGCAGCACTCATTATATTGTGTCCATTATAAAAGTGCAGTTGCATGACAGTGCCATAGGCTATAATGTTATCACTCAGAAGAGTTACAATTTTCTTCCAAGAGACAATGTCTCCTTTTCACGAGCTTACTTTGTGCATCCTGTGCTCATTTTTACTTAATAGGGTGGGATGTGGGGCTTCTTGTTGTTTTGCTCCTAAAACAAGAAAGGAACTGCACACAAAAAAATCTGTACTGATTTGGAAGGCACAGCAGGGCAGGTATTCAGCTAGTGTAAATCAGTGTGTTAAACACCAGCTGAGGGCTTTTACCAGATCACTATAAATTTGATGGATCAAAGTGTTTGTCAATGACCAAAAATATCTCACAGAAATGGCCTGGCTGACCCTCTGTTGACACAACAGAAGATATTGTTAAGTCAGCAAGAAAACTTGGATTTGTTGTGTGACAACTTAAATAAAGTTTTCTCAGCTATTTGCTCAACTCTTCTTCCTGAATACTAAGTGTGAGGTAACTCAAGGAGCACAAGTATCTGACAAAGGGGTAGGAGAAAGACCTGTGGGGTTTCGAGTAGAAACTCCTGCATGGCATAGGTAGATCCAGGCAGAGTCTGGCAGATTTTATCAGCTGCAAGAAACTGCACTTCATTTGGTGCAACACGGCCAGAAAGTCATAAATCTACCTCCACATGTTGCTAGGCCTGTCCTAAGGCAACCTACAGATCTTTACTGTATAGAAAGCTACATCTGAGGAAGCCATCCTCAGCATCCTTTATTCGATGGGTGTGTAGTTAGGGACAAGAGGGTACACGATGTAATTCATCTAGTCCTGGAGTACTTATAAAACACTGAGATGAACAGCATCCCCTCATTGCCTAGTTTATTAGCCATAATGGAAGTGAAGAGCAGCAAACTCCAATATTTTTGGTGTCTCCACAAAGATCTGAGACCTGACAGTCCCTTCCCCTAGAGCCATGCTTGCCCCAGTGAGTGCATGGGTGAGTGCATTTTCACAGAGGTGTGGGTAAACACACAGGAAAGTCACACAGGAAGACAAGACAAACAGGTTTCCAATCCAGGTGCAGCAGCTGTTACCTTTCAGATTGTGTAGATATAACTATTTTGTCATATGCTGAACCTGAAGAGCACTTTTGAGAGCTCTCTCCAGGATACTGTTTTCCACGCAGCCAGGAAAGTTTGCCTGAGGCTGTCCTAAGTACACACTCTTGCAAAAACCAAGGTAGAGTTCACACCAAAGTTACAAAAGCATTTGTCTTTTCAAAGTCCGATGGGCTGAGTCCAATGGGATGAGGTTCAATATGGCCAAATG
>NW_010192852.1:0-34312 GCF_000695765.1 Mesitornis unicolor | reverse complement strand
AGGGGATTGTCACCATCACCATGGAGAAGCTGCAGGCACAGGATTCTGGCGTGTACTGGTGTGCGCTTTATGAACACAATCGTCTTTTCCGGATGGTGGAGGTTACGCTCAATGTTTCTGAGGGTGAGTGGTGACCTGTAGGAAACGTGGTTGGTTGTAGATTCCAGACTCACTTTCCTCCTGCCTGCCTCTGGTCTCTGCACTGCCAAGCATACACCACCTCCCCTGTTACATCCGGGTGCATTTCCCTGCCCAAACCCCACGTCATTGCACCTTCTCACACCAACCATGCTATGGAAGAGCAGCAGGGATCAGAGCTGAACCACACACGTGTGTGGTGTTGCTTCTCTTTTACCTGAGAGCAGCTTCACTCTTTTTCCCAGAGGTGCTTGTGTCACTCATTCCCATGATACTGGTTCTGCTCCTTTATAGCAACTCATCCCTTGGCTTTCAAAGGCTTGTAAGTCCTTCCCATTTGGTTGCCAAGGGGACAACCTATAGACCCCTATTTTAAAGACTTGTGACTTCTCAGCTGCTGTTCAGCATGGGGTTTTAACAATACATGATAATAATATGTGATATTTAGCTGGTAAATACAAAGCAGACGGTGGTGAATTTTCTTCTCTTCATGTCTTTGATTGCAGTGTTGGCTGCGGGCACCACTGAAACAACCCCTCCAGTATCAAGGTAAGGTGTAGAGAAAGTCTCTGAGCTTGAACACAGACACGAGTTATTAATGTCTTGTCCCAATCTTCCTGGGGTAGGTGGTCTCTGGGCATTTGAATGACTCCTGCTTTCTGAGGAATTAGAAACGACAGGCATCCTTATCGTCCTTACCATCCTTATCAAAGATGCCCTCTCCTCATCCAGTCTCTGCCGAGAGTGTGATTACAAAGCGAGAAGCTGGCTGATGAAACCAAGTCACGGCTTTCTGAGAGTGTAGATGCCTCTCCATTTTTTATATTTAACTCTTTAGGCAGCGCTCTTTGCAGCAACAGAAACCCCAGATTCTGCCCCTAAGCTTTTCTGTCTTGACTTCGCTCACTCCTGCTCACAAACAGTTAAATGTGAAATAGTCCTTGGCTGCTATTTTATAATTCTATTTACCAGGCTGTTAAATGTAAAGGATTTTCTTCCCCTTTGGACATCTGCTGTCATGAACACTATAGCAGCAACTAAGAATACAACCATACACCAGCTCCCAGTGTGCCAGGTGTGGGAAAACACAGGAGGAAAGGCAGTGTCTGCTCCAGAATTGTTCTCTGAACTTCGAACAGTGCCTTGTTTTAAAGCCTGAGGAGCAGTTTAGGAAAAGCTCAGAAGGCACAGCCAGGTAGAAAAGTCAAGGTAGCATTGCTGCAGGAGAACCAGAGCCCCCTTCCAAGTGCATAGAAGCTATTCCTGTCCCTTTTTTGGTCACTGTTTGGTAACGGGCTGTGCCAGCATCATGCTGTGCTACCATCTAACACTGCTGGCTCCTTTGCTCTCCTGTTTTCAGCTCGAGTGTGAACACCTTCGCTATCCTGGTTGGTGTCCTGGGCATCCTGATCATGCTGGCACTCATCAGCTTGGTAGCGCTGTGTGTCAGGCGGTGCAAGCAGCTGAAGAGAAGAGGTATGTGGAGACTGGCGATGTCCTGGGCTGTACTAAACAGGGCCTCCTCTGGCCATCACTTTTCCACTACAACTCATTCCCAAGTCACAGCACCCCAGAGGAGGTAAGGCTGGTGCAGCCCAGGAAGCCGCAAGGCTGTGTTCTCCTCTCACAATAAGTCAGACCCATGTTCCTCCAGTCTGCACTGGACACCTCCTAACCTCTTAGAGGAGAAGCAAAGTGTGAGCAACGTGTTCACCAGATGCAGGGTAGATGGGTGCCCCTGGCACACCCATTGCTTCTATCACGGGGCAATCCCACAGACTTACCCCAAGCTCCTGAAGCATAGGCAATGCCCAGGCACTTCATGGACTTCTCTACTTCTAAAACCTCTGATTTTGGCTCATTCCAAAGGTAACAGACAAGCAGAGAACACCTATGAAAAACCAGAGGACATAGCACAGGTAAGGAAAACCTTAGATTTCTTATATGGTACCCGAATCCCTTTCCAATAGTCTGTGAGGAGCTGGCTGACCCATCTGATGAGGACCTTGGTGCTCATTTTTGGTTGTGAGCAGGAGGGGAAATGGTATTTAATGCCATCAGGGAGAGGAATATTCCTAGGTGGAGACAGGGGGTAATCAATATAGGGAAACTCCAGTAGCAAAAACCCACAAGTTCTATTAATCTCTGAGAAATTACTCAAAGACCAGAAACCAAGGTTAGACCATAAGGTTGTAACCTGTAGCAAGGAGAGGGGATGAAGGAAAGAGTTTTCTGTTCTTCCACCTCTGTCATGATCGTGGCTTCTCCTTTCCTCCTGGGAAAATCTTGTTCTTTTGCTAAAAGCCGTGGCCTGCACTGAATCACACCAACAAGTGTTTTCTCTTTCTTTTCGCAGCTTGACAGCACTGAAAGAATGGAAGGTTCCCAGGATTACAGCAAAGACCTCAAATATGTCACCCTGAACTTTAAATCCCACCTCAGCCCTGAGGATCCTCTGTACTGCAATGTTGAACCAAGTCAAGCCCACAGGAAACACGAAGGTGAAGATGTGGAATACGCCATCATTGCACTCCAGCAGTTACCCACGACTGACAAAGGATAAGGCACAGAATCCCAAACCAACCCAGAGATGGGAGACAAGAACTGGAACACGACGTGGGGATGGGGTAGAAGGTGTGTGGATGCACACTGGGGAAATATCTACGTCTTTACTGCCATGTGTGTGTTGCCCATGTGTTTTAAGACCTCCCTCCTATTAGAGGCCAGTGGAGAAGTTTCCATAACCATGCAGATTCTCGGGTCGGACAGAGGTGCTGGGTACCTCTCAGGATCCCCTGCACATCTGCTTTCTTCAATTCCATTAAAATGAAGGCTCGTTTGGAGAGGCAGGCGGGACCTTTTGAAAAAGAGCAGTATTTGTCTGGACGGGGATGGGTTTGGTATTTCAGCTCTGTTCACTGCTAGAAACTCTATCCCACTTCTAAGTGGCTGCACTGCACAATTTGCAAGCTGAGGATTGTGCTGGATGAATCTGAGATCCAGAAGGTCTTGCAGCTACAGAATAACAACGTATAGAAGTAACACCTACACTTTTTGAGACTTAATGCAATTACCCTGTAATTTAAATGTATCAGTCTGCTTAGATGAGAAGTAAGGTGGTAAAAGGCTTTCAAACTAGAACTAAATGTTTAGCTTTACCTCAAGAAACAGAGTGTGCACGCTGGAGTTTGGGTGTAGGAGGGAATGAAAGTGATGTCCTTTTATGGAGCACAGAGGGTGTGGGATGGAGTCAGTACAGCTGCTGTGGATTGCACGGGCAAGAGCCTCCAACACCGTACCCTCTATACAACCCAGTTATTTCCAAGCTTGAGGGTTGAATTTGCTCTCGGGGTCACCCACAGCACATTTATGCAGACTTTGAGGCTTGTATGTTGAAAACAGAATGCAGCAGCAGCAGAAATGTGAAGTTACAGGCGTCCCACGTGTAGCTTGTGCAGACTTCCCCATCCTTTCACCACCTCCTGAGCAAGGCCCTTACTGTGTTCAACAACTCCTGGCTGGCCTGAGGTCTTACACCCTCTGCTGAACACACACTCTGCCTGCTTAAACCAAGGCGGTGTGGAATCCGATGAGAAGGGAGAATAAAAAATGAGTATTTCTGGAGAAAGAAAAGAAGGGAACAACGGGTGGTGTTGCACTGGGGGAGCAGACAGGGCACTGGGATGCTTCTGAACAGAATTTGCCTTGCTGTGCTCATGGCAAGGACAAGCCCTGAGACAGCCATGAGGAAGATCTGAAAGAGCAAGGGACTGGTGAGCTGGGCAAAGAAGCTGCAGGAAATACAACTCAGAGGAAGAAATATGAGCGTAAGAGGGCTGGTCTCAATGGTAGCTGATACAACAGAAGGGACACAATAGTGCTTAAGAGTGGATTATTTACAGCTGTTAATGTCCAAGTCAGACACACAATACATTTATGGATCTCCAGTGCACCTATGATGCAGGTTGGCAGTTTCCAAGAGCTGCCACTGGCTGGGGCCTCATCAAGCCCTGCTGTCCTGAATAATCACACCAGAAACTATCAAACATGCTTTTCCAGTGCACTTGGTCTCTTGCCTTCATTTTGATGAGGCATCTTTGCATCTCTTCAGGAATCCTGATCCAGCCCCTCTCAGATGTAGCTGTGTTTTGCAGTGCTGTGCTGTACTTTGAACAGCTCTTCCCAGCCTGGGCACCAGTGCAGCTGGTTCTGGGTAACTTCTTTGGAAGTCCAGTACAAACCAGCACACCTACTTCCAGCCCTTATTTTTTTGGCTACCCCACAGAGAACAAGCTTTTGTGGCTTCTAAATTCACAGGAGACCAGAAATAGATGTGCAGTTTCATGGGAGAGCTCACCAGGGCCGTGGAAAGTGATACCATCACTTCCCCCTCTCTGCTGGAACCACACCAGATTATGTATCTGCTGCCTCTATTTAGCAGTCATGTGGTGAGCAACATGAAATGAGCTTGCTGGTGCTCAGTTCAAGGTCTCCAAAAGAGCAGAAACCCTGGAATTTCATTTGGCTGCCCCAGATAAGCTCTGCAAACTGGTGGCAAATCAATGGGGCCTGGACCAGTCCCTGTTCACAAACCAGTCACATCCAACAGGAGTCTCCTGCTGTGGATGCAGCAAGGAAGCTGAGCTGGTTTTTGACATTTTCAGAGTTGACATTTTTATCTTGAATTGGCCAAAATAAAAAGACAATTGTTCTGGAAACAGATAATCCAGCAGAGAATTCCTGTAACTATTTGCTATTCACACGGTCACACTGGGTTAAACAGTGGAAAAGTAGCAGTAGAAAACAGCAGAGTGGAAGAGAGATATTTTCATGGAGACGGTTGCTTCTGGTCAAAGAGAATCCAGATTTGTGCTCACCGGAGGAAGAATGAACAAAACCTGCAATCAGAAAGCCTCACTCACAGAGAATTTTCGGATACTGTAAGGCACCATTTTCTTAAACACAAATTAGAGGAGAGAAAAAGAAGGCACATTTATGAACGGAGAGACCTGCAGGCTTATCTGCCTGTTAAGAAGCAGATAAGCACACAAGGAGCCACATTTTATTGGTATTTGCATGGAAGATTTCCAATAAATAAATTCAAAAAAGAAAATACAGTAACCCACCCTACCAGTTTCTACCACGAAAGGAGGGTCCCTCACTGCAGTCCTGAACTGCTGCACCAGGATGGCACTGACGGGCTCTGAATCAGCGCCCCCAGCCCTTGATCTCCCATCCTCTCCACTAGGTACAAAATAAAGATGTCTGTTCTGCTCATCTGAAGCACCTTACATCTTCACCCAGCACCGTGCTCCTGCCTGCCTGTCCTTGGTTAGGTGTTAATACGAATGCTTCATACACAGGCTCTTCTAAACCTCCTTTCCCCTGAAGATAAACTGCAAGATTATGTCCTTGCCTTCCCTTCTCTCTCCTGATGCTGACTGAACCTGCACAGTCCTGATGAGAGCCACCCTTTCCTTTTCAGCTTTCCAGGAACTCACCCGTGCAAAGTTTCCATGTAAAGCCTGCTCTGGTGGACAGGCACCATCGCAGAGCCGAGAGACTCCCAATACCGTGGTTTCAGGCCATCACATGATGCTCTTTTTCGGGCTGTCTAGACTAAACTGTGGCTGTGAGTGGGCAATGCTGATGCCTGAATTTTCAGCCCATGAGAGAAATGCCCATCCCTGGTGGGTTGCTCAATACGCAGGATGAAAAAGAGATGCCAAGTTCCTGTGCTCGTTCTTTCCAGTGGAGCAAGGAGGGGGAAAAGCAAGCTGCTCTTCAGCAAGAGCCCTCTTCACTCTTCTCCAGACTCCTCTCTCACCCCTTCTCTGCTCAACACACATGGAGAAGCTCCTGCACTTCATCTTCTTGGTCTTCTTCTCAGGTAAGAAAGCGTGCATGGCCTTGGGTTTCGTTAACAGATAGGGTCAAGGATTGGTGCAGAACTTGGTCTCTACCTGCACCTCGGATGCGATTACTGATAATGCTCCTGGAAATGACTGCACAGGTATCAAAACACAGTGGCTTTTTCTGGATGCAAAGGCATCTTTGTTGTAGCATGCAGTTCTTTGGAAGACCAATACAAAGAGTTATTATGGATAAAGAGTCTTCCTGCCTGTCTGAGCACTGCAAGGTCCAATGCAATGCAAGCAGAGAGACCCTGGAGCACTGCAGTGTGTTCTGCATTCGACTCGTCCTCCATAATTATATTGCAGGGATGTCAGACTCCTTCCTCAGAGCTTGTTTTTTCCCTTAATTTCACAAAGGGCTGATGGTGACCCTTTGCTCACAGGGATCCTTTTGAGTCAGCACAGGAAAGACTGGGGACAGAAATCTTGTGTGCCTTCTCAGAGCGAAATGTGAAATTGCAAAATCCAATTTGTTTGCATGTGTAGGGCGTTCAATGTCAATTGCAGCATCTGGGGCTCAAGAGGAGGAAAAGAAAACTCCCTGAGGAGGTCATCTCTGATATCTTGGCCGTTGACTTGACTATTTTCAGCTTGGAAAGCAAGGTTCATCTGAAATGAGAATCAAGGCACAGGACCAGGTGGTGGTCCCAGCTGGCAGCCTTCTCTCCAGCCACACTTTTACTCATTGCAGCAGTGCACAGAAGGGAGACAGGTTCAGGCTTTGGGAGCATGGAAATTTGTCTTGAAAACCTGAATGAGTTTGGAAAAAAGTCCATTATACTGTTTTCAGTAGCACACAACAAGGGAGGAGGAACACAAACAGTACATGATCTGTCAGCAGAACTGGTTGCAAAGATAATGACACAAAGTTTTCCACAGGGGCATCAGCAAATCTTTAAATGCCATCACTCTGATCAAGAGATTCTTTGCGATGCTATTTAAAACAAAACCAAGAAACAAACCCTTGGGGCCACTCCAGGAGCTGAAAGTGAGGAGGGGTCCACAAGAGAAATAGGAGAGGGAGTTAAAATGCTTTGAGGCATTGCACAGGACTGGACTGGGCGTGCAGTGAGGGAAGCCTTGACTGGAATAACTGAGGGGAGCAACACATGAGGATAAAGTTTTGTAGGTGTTGGAGAGCACATGCACATTTTTACGCCTTCTTCCAGTCAAGGCTGAAAGACCTTCGGATTTTTTAGTTTACAATTCACTTAGAATGACTGAAATGATTTTAAGTAATGTTATTAAAAGGCTCATCCAGCACAAAGCCCTCACAGGAGCCTATTTTTTAAATTACTTCTGTTTTATAACGTCTTACGGTTTTGCAAAAGTCACTAGAAGTGCAGAGATTTCTACCAATGCCACACACACACTGTACTTCTCTCTGGAAGTATTAATAGCTCAGACTGGCCCTTCTGCCTTTGCCTACTGTAAAGAGGAATGGAAATTAGAAATAAGGAACTAAGGCAAAAAAAGAATAAGTCAAGTAGCCAAAGATCACTTGGCAACGTGATTAAAATTAGCAGGATATTAAAAGATAGAGTGAAAAAACATATTGCTAAACCCCTGGATTTAGAAATTAGGAGTGGGATTAAGAAGTAACCTTCCAAGCAGGAAGCTAGACGCTGGTTTGTAGGTGTCACTAGCATTTTCCAGGGCTGTATTGCTTCTCTCTGGCTGTGCAAAGAGCCTTAAACTCTAAGGGGATAAACTTCATGGGTGTGCACTGCAAAGGATCTTTTCTGCTGCAGCGGGGACTCCAAAGCCCAATTTGCATCCATGAACGTACATGGAAGGGCTGAGCCTTGCTGCAGCTGTGTATGCAAGTCTGCAGGTCGGATGTTGCAAAGCAGGGGCGTTACAGCAAGAGCAGCTTGACCAGAGTGACACAGAAGCAATTTGTCATCCTTGGGTCAAGCTACATGTTCATAATCTGCCGTGGAAAAAGAGCTTTTAAAAATCAAGGCAGCTCAACTGATGCCAACTCACTTTACCTGAATGCGCAGCTCCGTGCTCCTCAGGACCGGAGGAAAGCACAGGTTTCTATTTAATCCCTTATGCATGCAGACAAACTGCTTCCCCTTTCTGGGCAGGAGCCCAATGATTGCAGAAAGTGTGGGGTGGCTGGGCTCCAGACTGCAATCCAGAGCAGTCACCACAGGGCCAGAAGGGACGGCAAGGACCAAAACACCCTGAGCTTCAGAAAATCTGTAAATAGGAATGAAGCTGATGCCTCTTTTAGTCCCCACCACAAGAATTGATGCCTGGCTAAAGCCGGTAACTACCAGTCAGGAGCCCTACAGACATATTTCAAGGAAGTCTGGACCTAGGCAGAAGCAGACAGGTCACAGCCACACAGCCAACAGCAGCCACCACTATGGTTGTAAAAGAGCCAACTGGCCCTTAGATAAAGGCAGTGGTAAGGGGTAGATGTGAGACAGCCTTGGCTCACCACTTCTTCCTTCTCTCGTAGCATCCTGTGCCACAGAGAACATCACTGTGGTGTACGGGATGGAGGGGGGCACCATTTCTGTCAACTGCACCTACAACCCCTGGCAGCAGCGGTGGAGAGAGAAGAGCTGGTGCAAGCAGATCGACGAGACCAAGTGCCAACACGTGGTGAGCGCCCGCCGCTTCTGGCTGCCGTTCCTAAAGAACAGGAATGGCAGCACCTCCATAAGCGACAACGTCCATGACGGGGTCCTGACGGTGACCATGAAGCAGCTCAAGAAGCAGGATGCTGGGTTGTACCAGTGCCAAACTGAGTACCTGGGGGAAATGAACAGCTTGAGGAAGGTGCGAGTGGAAGTGCTGACAGGTACGTCCTGGGGCTCCGAGTTTCAAGAGTTCCTGAGTTCCTACTGATATTTCACAGGTGTCTGCAGATGCCAAGACCTCCCTTTAGTAAACATCTCCTTTTGTTTTACTGTGTTTCATTGCCTCTTGTTAGTCCCTAATTTACAGCAGCATGACCTGTGTTACAGGACTTCTAAGATGTTATTGCTACCCAGATTAACCCAGTGCCCAGCCTCACCTTGGTTATCTCTGCCCAGCTGGGACATTGGGGTTGGTGACACCAATAAATGTCACCCAGAAACACCTGCAGACTGAACTGTTCTGTTTCTGTCATCAGCTGTCCTGGAGACCCAGATGCCAGAGGACCCCAGAGCTGTGCAGAGCATCTCCAGGTAAGCCCTAAAACCCCTCCTGCTGGAATCTCTCGTCTTCCTAGGACTAAGCTAGATGAGTATTGGCAACCCCATTTGAAGCCGAGAGGAAAACCACCACAGGCATATTCACTACCTCTTCCTAATCCACGACAATTCTCAGAGCTGCTGTGTGGTTTCTAAACAGCAGCTTTAGCCTAATCCGGAAAATGCAGTGCTTCAGTGCCAAACAAAATAACTCCTGCAGATCATAATTTATCTGTATGTGAGATCTTGCAGTTAAAACCTATCATAGTTGTTCTAAACTCCCAGTCTCTGCTGTGCACAGGCAGGGAGGGCCTGTTGCAGGAGATGTTACCATCTTCACATCATATACTACAAGAGTTTCCTTAAAGGTTAAACCATCCTTTTCATGGCTAAGCTTTACTCTTGTATTTATGGCTCCCCATAGCATCCCTGCTGAAGCTGATTTCACTGCCTTCTCCATCATCGCTGGGTTCCTGGTTACGAAGTTCATGGTGGCTGTGCTGATCTTTATCATTGCCAACTGTAGGAAGAACAGAGAAGCAGAGCAGAAGAACCCAAACTGGAATGAGCATCAGGTCCTCCCTTTTGCTGGTGACTTTGCACGTGATGGCCACAGCCCCTCCTGGGAGAGCACTGCTTAGGGCTAATCCAAAGGGGATCATGAAATGAACACCGAGCATTTGCAGGCAAAACTTTCCCCCCTGCCGTAAGAAAAGGATCGCCCACTAAATGCAGGTACTGAGGAACCTGCCACTCTAGAGAGGGAATGTCACCATCCACCACCTCTTCTCATGGGCACTGACCACATTTTTCCAACACAACTGAACTGAAAAGAACTGTAACACCTGAACCTAATGGAAGAGGATGGGACTGAGGGCCAGGGGAAAGGAGGAATATGAAGTTTTTTTGTCAAAAGATCCAGCATAGACTTATCTGTGTGCAGAGATGCTTCCTGAGGCATGGCAAAGGCAAGAAAGCTCTGCTGTTTTCCCTCAGCTCATTGTTAGGCCAGGAAAGTCCTTGCTGCTCCATACAGCTACTGGCAAATGCTTTGTTCTACAAAAACTACAGACACACCAGTGAACAGAAATAGTTCAGGTAACACATCTCAGTGACCATGAGCAACTCAAACACATCCACAATGTCAAAATGGAAAGACATCGTTCTGTCTCAAATCTATCAACTTCTCCTGATTCACTGAAGATCAGTCCTAAAGAACTAATGGCTTTTTTCATGGTGTCCTACATGTCTCTACACAATGCACGAAATATAACCAGAACTGGATGGTTTGCATTGAAAGCTAATATTGTTGTTTGTCTAGAAATCAGCTTTTTAACTGAGATTCTCTTCTCTAAACTGAAGCTTTTGACGTGCTTTTGGCAATGCAATGCTGTGCTATCACCTCCAGTCACTGCCAGGAGCTGCACCACACCACCAGGCAGTTATTCCCGATACTCATCCCCAGTGTCATTGCACCAGGGTCTGAACTGAGCCCCATCAACTTCATCTCATCCCACAGCAGCACCAGGTGAGAGCTTCTGCCTTTCCAAGGTGGTGCAGAGCACCTTCCAGAGATGCCCTTGGACAGTGTGGATCCACGGTGAGCAGTCACTGTGGAGAGGCAGAACATAACAGAAAGGGATGTGAAGTCTACACACAGCTCTGAGCCTGCTTCCTCATTTCTCAGATGATTTTGCAAAGAATGAACTGTATTTCTCTGTACTTTTCCCCATGTTTTTTCTGCCCTTTCAAGGGGATGTTACCTGTTCATCACTCCCCAAAGTGAAGCCATGTTTAGCTCTCCCAGGAAGGCCCCAAGGGCATTCACACTTCTTTTCTCTGCACTGTCTGCAAAGCTAAATAAAATCCATGGTTATCTGACTTGGTGTGGATTCATGGTAAAGAGCTGCAGTACATCAGATCACAACGCAGCACCCAGAGAAGAGGTGGCACTCAGAACATGCTGGTGGCTTTCTAATGTACAGAGATGCTCTGAGCCGGCTGGGCAGGTTGGCACATCCAGCAGCTCTGTTTAGCACCACAAAGAAATGGCTCAGATCCCAAAACCAGATCAGCCCGTGCATGGTTGTGCTCTGCCTAAATGAATTTCCTCTATTTCCAGAAGGTAAATTAGCCCATCCACAGTCACACACCACCGCAGCTTCTTCTCCTAGCTTCAGTATTACCAGACATTTCTGTGATGCTCGTGCTGTAAAACAAGGGAATCAGGTCTAACCAGGAGATCTGGGTCCCAATTCCAGCTCCAACCTGTCGAGAGCCCTCAGGCAGGGCCATCCACTGCCCCTGTGATGCCAGGGGGGGCAGTCCTGGTTCTCCACCTCTGCATGAGGGCTTTGGGAACCAGGGATGTAAAACCTGCATGTAAGTGCAGAGCAGCAGTAAGGACAAGCACGTCCAGCTGAAAGCTGCTCTGTCATAGATCACAGCAGCGCACAATGAAAATGCTCATTTTGTTTCCAGCCGCACAGCCCAACTGCTAAATATGGCCATCTAGACAACAATATATTCCAAGCATAAAAGCAGCCAGTAAACACGATGCAGCCTTCCCACCCCAGAAAGAATATTAAGGTGGTGCTTAAAAGATATTCTCAGCAATTCCAAGCTGGCATCGTCACTGCAGGCAGCAGATGACTGCCGAGGACAGAGCAAGTTAACTTCCTCTGCAACAGAGCATTTCTCAGTGATAAAGCAGCCCTGGGGTGCATTTCTTTCCTGCGTGCCCTAAGCCACTTTCTGTTTCAGGAGGGGGTGTTTCCAGCCCTGCTGCTCCTGCTGGCGCTACCAGGTAAGGCTCAGAGGCTCTTTGTCTCTCCTAGGAACAGGATGCTCTGTGCTGTTGCATGCATTGCACACTGTTATTTGCTTGAGCGCTTTTTATTCAGGCCATCTATAGCCAGGAACAGAATGAGACTCCCAGAAATCAATGAGGTGAGGAAACGTTCAGCCTGAAATTTGCTTATTTGAATTATACAAAGCCTTGGGTTCTCATTTTTGCTTATAGCAGTTCTGTATTTCACCCAGAAAGTGAACTTCATGGTGGGATGTTTGGCAGCCTCTGCCCTTCTGACAACTTTCTCGCTTGCTATTGGGAAGTTCGCAGTCTGAAATCATGCAGGATGTGGGGAGGAAAACCTGCATTTGTTGCTCTCACCCAATACGTCACAGATCAGGTACTGCTGTAGGCAGGGTAGCTGCTGTTTGCTTTCTTACTGCAAATAAATACTGAGGCCACAGAGAGGAACAATAGGAACAAAATGGGGAAAGGCTAATGGCACTGAGACTAAACATAGATGTTTATTTAGGCAAACCTGCAGAGTTAAATTACTCTTCTCAGAGGCCCAGCGTGAGATTCCCAGTGGTATAATGTCAGAAAATCTGGCGTATTAAGCTGTGACTGGTTGTAACATCAATTTTCTCCTTTCTTTGGAAGAACTGTGCATGGCAGGAGAGGACACCCAAGTGTTCCTGCACAGAGGGAGAGCCCTTCCGAGCCAGCTGCTCATACGATGTGTGCAGGAATTTACATGAGGGGAAATTCTGGTGCAAGGAGCTGTCAGGAAAACCTTGTTTCACGCGAGGGTGAGCTGTGAGTCAATAGTGCAGAGGGAGACAGCCAAAATCAATCAAGAATGATGTGCCATTTCCATTTCTGTTTCACAGCAAAACACGGGGTATCCAGACACAGAGATCCCACCAGAGGTTATCAGAGGCAGGGTGAAACTCTGTTATGTAGCTCAATACAGAACCATAATATGTACCTACACGTATCTAGAGGCAGAAGTGGCCAGGAAATTATTTTTGCCATATGAAATAAAAAAAAAAGAATCAATATTTTACAGATTACCATCAAAGATCACAAATACAATTTCGAGGGATTGTATTAATCAAAAATAAATGGGTCTGGGACAGAAATAGTTCAAGTAAGTTGATGAAAACTAAAAACCAATACTTTTTCTTGCACAAAATTTTCCACTCATGAAGTGTTTTGCAGGCACAGAAACCTTTTGCACAGAAAAGTTTTGGTAACTCACATAGAAGACTCGAGAGATGGAGCAGCACCACCTTAACCTTGACCACGTCTGTGAGGCGTAAGAAATGTGCTGAGGTGGCTCCACGTCCCAGCACCTGGGGAACCTGACAGCAGAAACAGCCCTGTTATTAGTTTAGGCAACAGAAATCCCACATTTCCCCTTTTCCACCCCAATCCCATCCTCAGTGCCGTCATGCCCCCCCATTCAGGGGCTGGTTTTCTCCCTGTCTCCTCCTTGTGCTGGTGTCAGCTCTGCTCCTCTGCTGGGTGGGATGTACAGCACCATGGGGACTGTTTTGTTCTGTATCTTCTCCCTCTAATGAATCACCACCTTATTTTCTGTACAACTCGTAAGGCTACATGCAAAAATAAAAGGAACTCCCAGTCCCTCTGTTCCTCCTACTCTGGGATAGCCAAATGGGGAAACTTCACCATTTTACTGGGTGCCAAAGGGTGTCCTGAGTGAGATGGCAGCCTGTTACCAGAG
Source organism: Mesitornis unicolor (assembly GCF_000695765.1). Lineage (NCBI taxonomy): Eukaryota > Metazoa > Chordata > Aves > Mesitornithiformes > Mesitornithidae > Mesitornis > Mesitornis unicolor. The sequence continues at coordinate 20,527 of NW_010192852.1, read as the reverse complement.
GTAACTCTGATCAAAGCATCGTTAAAGTAGGAAGGACTGAAATGATGAACGACTTCTCATGGAAAATGATTAGAGTGTGGCTGAAAATGCTCCGACTTAATGACTCAGGAGAATATAATCTTGGGAGCCATTTCCAGGGCAGAAACAAACTACTGAACAGGAGCACGCTTCAAGTTTGGGGTGAGTTAATGAAAGAATTAATGATCTTCTAAAAGTCAGCAATTTCTTACCTCTCGACAAGAAAGATTCCAGGTCAATGTTACAGAGCTCCCTTTTGAGCCTGGAAATTTCCCGAGACACAGATAATTCCTGGATTTATTTCTTTAGAAGCAGATTTTTGATACATACTAATGGGATAAACAAATTGCAGCCAACAAGGAGGGGGTGTCTACATTTACATCAACAGATGAAATAAACTCCAAGCGATCTGAATCTTTGCCTGAATTTCTACCCAAGTTCATCTCTTTGCCACACCTCATTAATAAGCTTCTGTATTTGTTTTAATGCTTTACTCCCTTTTCTGCTTTTAGCCAGCGATGCAGGCAGAAAACCAGCAGATACTTAGTGGAAGCTAATCTGTGACTGAAAAATGTGTGTGTGGAGGGGGGTCACACAATGGATCTTCCTTCCCAACAGCATTCAAGTGCCCAAAGAAGCAACTCAGTTTTCATATAACTCTCTAAACTGATATGAATTTTCATAGGTTTCCCATAGCTTCCACAAAACTCCTCCTGCAGGAGCTGTCCTTCCTCATTGATCTGTCACAGGAGCCAAACTGGCAAGGAAAGCACAACCCAAGTCTCAAAACCTATGCACATGATACAATGATCATTGAATAAGTAGGTTTTCCATGGCATCGTGCAACCAAGTGTCGTCTGACAGGATACATTATGGTTGTAGATGAACTACGAGTCGTATTCAGAAACAAAAAATGTTCCATTTCTTTCTAACTTCTCATTCTTCGAGGTTTCTCAGAAGCACAGAAAAAGCCAAGTGAGCAGAATGTCAGATGGGGAACTGAATGCTGGTACAAAGTGCAGTGTCAGGAGGCACCAACCTCAGATGAAGCTGCAGATGTCCTATAGGTCAGTGCACGGCCTTCACCAAAAATTCGGCCACGTTCAAGAACCACTCAGCAATTCGGTTTCCTCAGGGCCTGTGGCATGGGTTACTGTTATCTTCAGAGCCACAACTCCGCTTCCTGGAAATTAAAAGGGTAAAGTCATAACAGGGTTCAATATATCCCCTAAACAAAGCAGCACAAAGCCTTGGGTTTACTCGCAGAATTTTGCTGAACTGCACTTAGAAATGATCCGTGTGTCATCAGTGGCTTCAAGGGGATGTGTGTGGGGCAGAACGCACCTGAAAGGAGGCACACACCTTCCCTGAAGAGATAACTGCGCTTTTCTAACAGCACAGCATCGCAATCCAGCTGTTGGTAAGCAAATCTAGTGCAGGCTATGGCATAGCTGCTTTTTCTAAATTGCCTATTTTTAAACCACAGACAACTGTAAACCAAGTACAGGAAACTGTTTCTCTCCGATAGCAGCTGATACGGTGCAGCAGGCAACAGAGGGCTGTGAGGTACAGGAACACAACGCTTCCTTTTAGACCTTCAGCGTCAACAGCTCCCTCAAATACTCATACCCAAAATGTGAATTATCACCCGTTCTGATAAGATCTAAGTCAGCAAAGTGCTAAAGAATCTGCTTTGTTTGAAACAAGAGTTGTCTCATGGAGTTCAGAGAGAGAAGTAATGCACTCGATGTGTTTAGTAAACAAGGGTCTTGTTTGAAAATATTAATCTATGTTATAGTATAAAATGTCTTCAACCTGAACACGAGTGCAAAGTTTACCCAAAGTTATTTCTTTTATTTTTACAAAGAAATCACTTTGTATTTCCTTGCCTTTGGTGCCTGTTGTTTATTAATGTTGCACCCATGCTACGGTTTAAATCGAGCTTGACTTCTTTATAAATGACACACATTTTGATCAAACTACTGAGTCCTGGGATCATGGCCGTGTGTGCAAACAGCTGATGGGATGTAAAGGACAGGAGCTTTTCCCAAGACTGAAGCTGTCAGTCAATACATCCTGTTCCAGTGCCTCCAACATCTCCTCTGTCCTGCAGGAGATCTGGTTCAAACTCACTCCTAATCTAAACACTATCTGCTGAAATAGCGATGTGGTGTTCCTTTGTCTCACTTCAAAAGCAGGAAGCACTGCGAGAACCGTTTTTGTCTCTAAAAGGGAGTAAATGAATATTGGTACAGCTGATGGCTGGGCACCTCCATCTCTTACCTGCTGGTCACTGCAAATAGCTCTTGCCCCAAGTGCATTGTAAACACATAACAGTCACATAATAAATTGTGTATTATACTCTAGAGGTTCTGCTGAGTTCACCATGGCACTGTGCCATTTAAGTGCCTGCCAGCAGCAGTTCTGCAAATTGGGTCAAATTTGCCATAAGCCTAAGCAGCCTTTGGAGCAAAAGGCAGAGCTGAGAAGGACAACACTGTATAAACTGTGTAAACCATCCAGTTCTGCTCCACGTCCTGAAAGACCAACAGAAAGCAAAATGGGAAAGTAAACTGAATTTTGGATATACTACAGTAAACTACAGAGACCAAGACACCTCCTGCTAGACAAAGTGAAGTTGACTCATTCGTACCTTTCCTCTTCCTCTGGAAGTCATTGAAACACACGAATGTTTCTGGAATGAATGAATGAATGTGTCCAACTCTCCCCAAGTACAAAGACTCACCGGGTAGTGTTGTATGAAGGACCTAAAGAAAGAGAAAACTCAGCTTACCAACCCAATCCACTGCACATCAGTTGTACCAAATGTTACTCACTATTAGAATACCTGTTCAACTGCTCTCACCTTCCTACCTGGCTTATCTGCCATGCCTAGCAATGCAAAATATTGATTACCAGAAAGGAAAACCAAGCAAACAAGGAGAAGATTCTGGCAACCGTGACTAGCCCAAGATTAGCAGAGAGGAACTTCTCTCCAAAGTGAGGGATTGCTTTAAATTAGTCTGCTCCTGTTCTTGTTAGGGCACTGGAAAGAATTTCAAATTAAGAATGGAGCAAAAAAGCTGTACAAATCAATATCCGAGTGGCTTAGTAATCAGATAACCTGTTATGTGCTGAGGGCAGTCCCTCCAGGCCTACAGTGCCTGCTTACTCCCTTGGGCCACTGCCCTTCATGCTCCTCTGCATTCAGGAATCTTCAGCTGGGAGGTCCTCGAGGATTTGTTCTGCTCTGTTTGACAACAGCCCCAGCACTGCCGTGTTTCATCGCAATTGCAGAGCTGCCAGCAACGCAGGGACAGAGCCAGGACCTTCCCCAGGACCACAGCAACTGCCAGCCTGCAGGGGCTCTGCAGCGGCTCTGCAGCACAGGCAGCATCCGAGGTAGGAGCCCCAGGTCCTGTGCGTTCAGAAAGGAAAAAGGCACCTTCAGGGGCTATTCCCAAACTGCAAGACCTGTCTGGATGCTCTGGTTCTGCTAAATACAAACTCATCTGGTATTTGCAAGCTGTTTTATGGGTGGTGTAAAGATGGCACGCACAGTTGGTTCATTTGGAAAACACCATTAAGGCATCGACTGCAGGAGAAAGAAACACAATAATGTTTGGGGTAAAACTTGCTTTTATGTTCTGTTTGTTGCCAGCTTGTGAGATTCATGTGTGCTTTCAACCTCTGCACCAATGAGGGCAAAACCAGGCCCCAAAACTGCGGTAGTGACTACTGTTCTTTCAAGAACACAGCATACAGCTACAGACACCTGTGAGATTCAGTGTACCCCTTCTAAAAGAGCACCTATCCAAGAACACAGGAAAAAAAATAGGCATGAACGCAAAGTTTTGCTTTTTTTCCTATGGCTGCTTTTAACCCAAAGTGTTTTGCACGCTGTAAACGTACACAGGAATTGTTTCAGCAATACTAGAACATACAACTGCTTGATACCACACAAAGATTGCCTAACAGCGCGGGACCTCGATAAAAGTATTTACGTTCTGATACGGAATGTTGAAGTTGTAATACTGCTGGGAGATCCTGAGCAGCACCCGTGGAAGGAGCAGCGCGCCTGCGAGGGATTAGCAGGCAGACGTGAAGCTGACTCTCTCTTAAACCTTTCAAAGCCTGCCCAATCCTCTTAAGAAGAAATTTGCCTTTTGTGCCAAGGCACAAGAAATAAGCTCTTTCTAAAGGTGTCCGTTCAGTTGTATGGCAAAAAATAAGATAACAAGATGATACTGGGGAATTTGGGGACAAGAAGAAAACACCTCACTGGAAAGTAACCTATAAAGGAAGGAATGTGTTAGAAAAGCATTTGGGTAATGTGAATCGTCACCTCTCACACTTGTGCCACCCCGTACAGGTTCCATTGCTGGACCCGTGGGACACTCCCTGTGTCTCACGGCAGCTTTTCTGTAGTCCCTGGATTCCTGTCCATGGCCTTTCAGAGATTTTATTCAATGCAATGGACCCTGCAGCAAGCACGCAGAGTGAAACGTCACTGAGGCATGCTGAGCATTGTGCCAACAGGTACAGGAGCTGGTTTGCTATGGAAGGGACTCGGTGTGACTGCTATTACACTCACCTTTTTCCTTACGCTCAAAGGACACAAAAAAGCAACGCTGGTCAGCTCAAAGCTGCCTTCCTTCCCATCCCCAGCTCAGTGAGGCCATTTCCCAACTCCAAGAGGGCCACAGCAGCTTGCCAAGGCTCAGAGCTGGGAGGCAAGGCCTCCTTCCATCCTTCTTGAAGACAACCCAGCTCCTGCACATAAAGCACCCCACAGCCGCCATCCAGGGCGCTACCCTCAGGACTTGAGGGAGCACAGCAGGGCAAGATGGCTGGCAGGGAGAGCAGCCAATCAGAGATGCTCCAGAGCAACACTTGTCCAATGAGCAGGACATACTGGCTTCCCTCAGCCAATCAGTTTGCAGCACTTAGCAGCAGCCCCGCCTCAATGCTGTCCCCTCAGGCAGCAAGATGGCGGGCTGGGGACAGAGGGGAAGGTGAACACCAAGATGTCTGGGCCTTTCACACAGGGCAGAAGAGCGGCAGGCGCCCCAAACCACTGCCCATGGTGGCCTTGCCTTTCTCCTCCCTGCCTTCATGCCCAGGCATTTCTCAGCTAAACCTGCCGCCTGCCCTCACCACTCCGTGTCACAGCTGCCACTGGGTTATAAAGAGCAAAAGGTCTGAAAACCAGAACCGAAGCTTGTTCTCGGTTTATAAATTTTTTATTAGCTGGATAGTGTACACAGTACTTACAATTGCATCTATTAAAGACCAAAATACACTTGAAAAAATGCATCATATAAAAAAAATTATAAACTTTTAACTATGTACAAACTTTGCCTTACATGACATGAATCTCAGGACCCTCCCACACCCATTCACAAAGATTTCCTTCCCACCCCCCTTCCCACCCCTTTAACATGCAAGGCCTTAAAGCATCACTTGAGGACCCTTTTCCACATCCCATTCTTTACACTAATAAACTGGTTTGTGATCGGTTCGCCGCTCCAGTGCTCTCTGGGTCAACAGCTCCCAGGCCTCTTCTTTTATCCTCACCCGCTCTGCTATGCACTCCAAAAGTGGAGTTTTTGCTCAAGTGTAGCCAATCCACAGAGAATTCTCATTGAATTACTCGAGAGGTTTGAACTTGATGGCATCTCCAATTGAAGACATTTACCCAGGAAAAGCAAGCAGACTTATTTTGGTAACATGATGTTGACCGACAACTCCAATCTCACCAAGCAAACCCTACTTTGAGAAGTGATACCCATAAACCCAAAGCAAATGAAAAATATGACAGTAGCGCTCAGGCTTTCACATCACTATTTAAAGTATTAACAAGAAGACTTTCTATATAACACAAATCCCTAGGTCTTCATACACATTCTACAACAACGGATCAGAGAACCTAGATATGAAGGGCTTACTGGGAATAAAAGTTGTAGCTGTTTTAAAGAAGTTTAAGAAAAGAAGTCATTACTCACAAAAAAACCTCCTATGTCAGAGCAATAATCTTGTTTCCCCAACATCCAACCCTCAGAGGGGGTTCTCCAGGACAGAGATCAACCGGCAGCTGAAGAGCAGAAACGTTATGGAGAGGCTCTCTTAGTCCAGCACATGAATACTCCACTGCCAAAACCTACAGATGGTCTAAAAAATATTTACAATAAAAAGGGTTTTTGTTGTTCCTTCACTAAAAGAGACCTACATGGATGGCCCCACAAGAAATGTTAGTGAAGAATGTAAGCACCATGCTCTGTTGGCCAAGTATTTTAAGGCGGGAGCAACCAAAGGCACCAAAGATGCCATCGATGCAATGGAGTAAACAGATGCCTTTGGAATCATTAGGAAAAGAAATCCTAATGTGAGATTTGTGAGCAGAGTGTTACATCACTCTTATAAGACAAAAATGCAAAGAAGATCTGTTTGCACATCAAGAACTAGGCCACCTCCTCCCGTAGCTGCAGGTGTCACTGTGTGTCAGTGGTTCCTCAGCTTCACTTCACCACCTCCGCTGTGGTAAGAACATGAACTTAAAATTCAGGAAAATGAACTCAACTCCATTGAGAAAACCCTGCTGCCTACTACAGATACCAAACCTGCATGTCTTTGTTCTTTCACTGGCCACGTACCTCCAAATGGCAGACCCAGACACCCTTGATATCCAGCCAGCCAAGCTCTTCCTCCAAGCTTGTCTGCTGGCAATGCAGCACCTGACATTTCTGCTCCCTCCTCTTGCATTCCTTCCCAGCTTCTCATACTCTTAGGTCTAGGATTTTTCTCTTTTATCCAAAGTAAACAGAATTTCCAAGGCTCTGTCTTTGTGTCCTCCCACTCTTCTACACCTTGCTAATTTGTCCTAAGCTTCCACTAAATAGGAAAGATACGGGAAGGAGGTAACATGGGTTGTATTTTTCAAGTCGCATTTACTTTTTTTGTGGCTTGAAACCAGAGTTCACTGAATTTAAACCAGTCTCTCCCATCCTTGGATGCTTTCCTCAAAAACACCTCACCCTCTGGTACTATCCCTTTCCCTACTCAGGTTCAGTCACCTCCCTCAATGACAACGCCTGGCTTTACTTCCACAGCGTAAATGACGATGTTGTACAGAATACAACATTTAGAAGAGATGGAAATACAGCATGCAGGTGACACACAAGAGAGCCTGCAACACTTCAGATGGGAGATGGGCACGGAAAGATGCGAGTATCACTGTTAAAATGCTTACGAACTGCAGCTTCCATCAACAAATTTCAAATGATTATAATGGAGCAAGCTTAAAATCTGTAATGAGCTACGGAATTAAATTTGAAGATATGTTTTGTCAAGATCCTCAGCCAAAAGCCAGTTCTGTCATGAAAAAACCCCTTTCTAACAACGTAAGTAGTCCTCCATTAAGTGCCACTGTTTTGTTTTTTTACATTATTATTCTTTATTTAAAGAGGATCGGCTCTAAAAAGCCTGCAAGGTTCATCAATCTCTGCCTTCCCCTGTTTAACAGCCCTTCAGCTGCATCAGGAGGCGCTGAGCTGAGCTGCCCTGTGCTTCTGCTGTCCCAAAACACCACCTGGCTGTGCAGAATGAGAATTGTGGCAATGATTCAGAGCAGACATCAAGAAACACCATCACAGAACGGGCAAGTGCTACCACTCAGACTGTGGATGTTATGTCTTTTGGAGGAACCGTGCACTGGGCTGGCAGGTTAGAAGGAAGATTAAAACAAAATAAATCCTTTGGAAGAGACTCCCTTGGAAGTTTTTAGCCTTTTTGTACTAGTGTCCACTTTTCTTCCAAAGCACCAACTACTGGCATTAAACATACCAAAAACCACCAAGAGATTGCTTTTCCTCATTAAATCCCTATCTCCACGTCACCCTCTCCCCTCTTACTTCTTGGAACGGATACACAAGATAGCAAGTCCTGTAAGCATCTTGAAATATTTCTCTCATCGTGACTGGATGGGTGAACTTTCCCCAGAGAAATGCTTGCTGTTTATGTATTTACAAGGTGGAAATTAAAAGAACCCCTTTCTGTTTCTGCCAGTTTTATAAGTGCAGATGCAACAGCAGGGAACAGCTCAGTTGCCAATGAAGTCCAAAGGTGTTGAGGAGTTGTAAAGAACAAGGCTTTGCTGGGAAAACACATTCCTGTGGTGTAGCCACGTCAGTGCTGGTTGCTATAAACTGGGTTGTGTCTCTGGACAGAGGGGCCATCACTCCAATAGGTCTTTGCTGGCCCTGCTTCAGCATATGCCAGAGTTATTGCTGTCAGTGGCACACTCACCCATGGCAAATCTTAATGCAAGAGATGTTTAAAAGAACAGAAAAAGAAGAAAAAGGCATGAGCAGTCAGACTCCAAAATCCCTGCGCTGGATCAGAGGAGCGTATCAAGAAAGTCGTTAAGTTCCTATGCATTGAGTCAGCTGCAGTTAAAACCTTTCCCACAAACTGAAAACGTGGTGCTTGTTCTGTAGAAAAGGACAGGCTGTGACATGGCGATCATCCCCTTGACAGGCTCGCTTGATACACTGGGAAGGTGGGTCAGACTTGCAGAAGGGACGGGATATTCAGGTATTGTTTTCATTAGCAGTGGTTAGGAGACTCTGATCATCTGTGTCATTGCTTCTTCATTGGCCTGAGATGGATCCTACAGACACAAAACACACATCGTGTTGTAACTTCAGTATTTCTCCATAACAGCAGAGAGTCCTGCACGGCTCTGTCAAGAGGAGATGCTCCTGCTCCTTCCTTCATCTCTAAACGTGTTGTATTATTCCTGGGTTTTGTAGCCCAGTGTAAGGGAAGGGGATATAGAAATCCTAACAGTTCCTAGTAATGTCTTGTTTCCAGTAGTAGGGAAGACTTAATACTCATCTACTATTTGGGAAGGATTCCACTTGAGAGTAAGAAATACTCTTCTGCTAAAGCCACAGGACTGCTTTAAAACATTAATCAACAGCAGCATTTGCTCATTCTACTCTATTGTGTCCCTTCCTTTGAAAACCTTTCTTGCACTTTTAATGTAAATCAATATGCAGCTAAGAATCAGATAGTCCCATTTTTTAATTTTCCAGCAGATGTAAGATAAGCTTGTCTTGATCTTGAATTCATGTCCTAAAAAACCACTTCTGGCATGCAACCAGAAAGGCTGCAAAGGCTGTATTTCTTAGGACAAACAAATACAAGCATTCCCTGTTTGTAAAACAAAGTCAATATATATTTATATAACTATCAATATTGTTATAATTTAATTACTCAGGGCAAACAGACACTTGCTCTCCACAAGAAGTGAGACAGAAGGTTTCTTTACAATGCCTGAAATTCAAAGGCAGAGAGGTGTGACGGTCAGCAGCCTAGCCCAAAAAACCAAATAAAACAGCACAGACACCTCTCAGGTGCAGTCTGAAGAACTGAAAGCAGCAGTTGTCCAAAAACCAGACAAACTTCTACTTACCTGCATGTGAGGGCTGTCTTTTTCCTTTGGTGAGAAGAAACGTCCACCTTCTCCCCGCTTCCTGGCCATGGCATGGCGATGCCGAGATTCATGCAGGTATTTCTGCAACGACATCCAGGAAGTAATGAGAGCTCCTATTTCCAGTTCTCTACTTTGAGTAAGGGAAACTCCTGACCGCCAGTCCCCATCCTCCCTCCTTCCCCACAGAGAAAGCGTTTCTAGGAAGTGCCCATTTGCAATCCAGTTACGGACACATTCAGCAATTAAAAGCACACAGAAAGGAAGCAGAACTGCTTCCAACGGACTTAAAACAATCATGTAGCTTATAAACTCAAAGAGTAACCCTGTATCAGATCCCAGTTGTATTCTCACCCTTCTTTCTTTAGGAATTTTCCCCTCCGCTTCAAGCTTAGCCCGTGCCTGCCTCCTCTTCAGGATGCGGTGATACTGCTTGGCGTTTACATAGAGGGGCTCTTCTTCCAGCATCTCTGCTCCAGGCAGAGGTATTCTCTGGATGGCAGGTACTGACCCAGCTCCAGGCACCATCTGTACAGAGAAGAGTCTGGTTTTAGTACTTGGAGCTCAGAGCACAAAGTGAATGCAAAAAAAAAGCAATTAAAAATGTATTAAAATGGAAAGCGTTTGGGTTTTGTTCAGATAACGCACCTACTTAAGCTGAAAGAAGCAATAAAGTTGTTCTCAAACTGTAGAACAAATTTAAACAAATCAATTACGTATCGGTTGTGCTTGGTTTTTTTCTGATGGTGATAAAATAGCAATGCAATATGTAATTCTATGGCCATGTTGGTGCTTGTTATACAATTAAGCATACAGGACATGCCCGTTGCTTCCCTTTCCTTGTGGTTATCACTTATTTAATTTATATGGTAATTTCAGAGCAGATATTACTTGTAGAGCTACTGACATCTAGTGGGGACGAACAATAAAACTCAAGTTAAAAAGCATCAAAGAAAGATGTACAAAGAAATAAGAACTGGCAGAAAAAGCCCTCTGAGGAATCAGAGGAACAAATACTAAGAGATCCTCAAGAAAAGCGATGGTTGATTCAATCTTTTTAAACCTCTGCTTATCAGTTAACAGCTTATTTCGAACTGCAGTTTCTAGATTTCTGAACTCAATCTGCTCTGGGAGAAAGCAAGTACAGAATACAGAGACTGCAATAGGACGCAGGCCATCAAAATGGGAAATTTATCTTGTTTAAACCAATGGTAGCTACTGAGAAGACCAACCATGTTAAGGTGACGTGAATCTCATACAACAGTTTGTGTACAGACACCTTAAACCTCACCCTTTAAAATACCAATGTGTTAAATACCAGTGTTAAATATCAGTGTTAAATACACACCATGACCATTCCTCCTGAATTGACGACGTTTCCAGCAACCGGCAGCGTCACGGTGACGGTCCCTTGGCCACTGCTGGTTGTGTTGGTGTTGGCTCCCGTTTGGACGATCTGTGCTCCAGCCAGGCTGGCTGCTGGAATGGTGATCATGCCTGTAACAGGGACTGTAACTTTAAGAAAATAAAACACAAACGAAAACAAAAACCAAAACAAAAAACCAAACCAAAAACACGCACACAGAAAGAAGGGAACACCATTAGTCCCACTTCTGGTTTTTACTCACTCATCCTTCCATGTCATGCAAAATGATTCAGAAAAGCACTGCGAGTTATTAACAAAATTCCTTCACCTCATTCTCATACCTCCTAATTTTACATTTGTGTCTGCACAGTAATCCCAGTGTCAGATAAGAGGTCACGTACTGCAACGAGTAAAAGCAAACTGAAGCGTTTCTGTCCCAACAGCCCTTGCCAAAGAGCCATTTTTTATTTTCCTGGTAAAGAACCGCAGGCTGAATTCGTGTATAACAACATGAACCTCTCTTCTTCCATTCCCTACGCCAGCAATCCGTATCACAGCACTACGAGCGTCGCAACCGGATGTTTTCTTTCCCAATAATCCCAATAAAAACCCATAAAGAGATGCAGAGAAGTCCCAACTCTTCACACCAAAGCTCCTACCTTGCTGCAGAATGGTGCCATCAGCATTAACCGGCTGATAGACTATGGTCTGCCCTTCGGCTGCTTGTGCTACCTGCTGCCCTTGAACTGCTATTTGCTGCTGGGTCTAAAGAAAACAAAGAACAAGGTAACTTCACAAATTGCTTCTTTTTCAACCACTACAATTCCTGAATTAACACACGGCGCTTAAGGTGTCTCAGGCATCTATTTCTTTTGCTATATTAGCAGCATCAAGAAATAGGATGGAGCACAAACCATCTGTAGATAACATACCCAAGGCATGTATTTTTAACAGCAATTCAATATTTAATATTGAAAGAAATAAATTCTGGGTTTCCTTTCTCACTATGAATATGTTAAAGGAAGAACTAATCTGCTTAGAAATTTAATTATGGTCCTAAGCAAAAGAATCAGCAGAAACCCCAGGTATGACTGGACTACTTCACACAATGGCCCAAGTATGGAATTAGCAATACTTCACGTTTTCAAACGTCAACAAATAGACAACAACCATGGACCAATAAAATACAGAAACACAATGGATAAAAACATGCAATCTATTTCTTCTGCCCCAGAGTTATGCATGAAAACACTACAAAAACATGACATTTATTCTCAAGTTCTCCTCAACATTAATTCCTCTCTTTTATTTTTTCCCCCTTTTTTAACTTAACCACACCTTAAACCATTTGTCACGTTTCTCTTCCTGTTTCTCTCAAGAAAAGCCTTTCATGCTGGTGCAGTTACCTGTGTCTGGCCAGCAGTAACTGCAGTCTGGGGCTGCTGTATAATGATCTGCTGGGTCTGGCCCTGCTGCCCCTGTACCTGCACAGCCTGCCCACCTTGAATCTGAATCTGACCTGGCTGGACCAACTGAATCTGTGGAAGAAAGAGTCAGAAAGGAACATTAACTATGCCTCTGATTTCTCCCTCCTTGGCCTCAGCATTACCAAACCATCTCTGAGGATGATTTACTGTTGCAACCAAAAAGCAAGCACCGATTCTTCTCTTTTTCCGCTTTAAAATGAAGAGATTTCATTTACTCCTCCCTGTGACACAGCAGTCACAACCATGCAGAGCAGAGGAAACGAAACATGCTAGTGCCTCCACTGCTTGCACAATAAAACGGTCAAAATAATTACATTACAAACATGAAACTGGGAATAATAATAATGTTCAGGTGAAAGAAAAAAAGAGGACCAAGATTTACGGTATCTGTACAGTGTTAATTATCTGGCATCCAAAGCAATCCTAGATACATATCAAAGTTGTTCTCAGCTTTGTAGAGAAGCTTTTCCACCAATGCAGAGCATTTCTTAGATTGAAAAGAGAAACTGCAATACGGTTTGAAGCTTGCTCTTTAAAAATCGGGTTATGGATTGTCCTCCAACAACCGACTGTAAAAACCTAACACAAAATGCGTTGTCTCCCAACAGAAGACATTTGAAATAAGCACTACATAAACCTCTCAGAACACCAAGACATCGAGTGCCTTCCTGGACTGCGCTGAACTTGGTTTTGAAACCCCATTCTCAAATCACTACAACACTTCCATTATGCCACCGTTACAGTTCTTCCCTTTGCTTTTAAGGAACACACTTTGAGCACCTGTTTTTAAAGTTTAAAAACTCTTTTAAACCAATATTTCAAAATAATTAAAAGCCCTCTTTCTGTACCTTCTACAGCATCACGTTCTGAGCAATGCAAATGTTTTAATTCACCTCCAGCCATCACACATTAACTCAAGCACAAGTTATTTTCAAGAAGCTTTCTTAAAAACATTTTTAAAATCCTTTTTCTGAGACACAAATTGAGTAGGTATCAGATCAGCGCCTGCACTGCAAGGGCCAGTTATAATAAAAATAAGAAAAAAACCCAAATCAACTCCAGCTGTATTTTAATGGTCTTCATTTAAAAGGTTTGCACCACCCCATAAAATACAAAAATTAAAGAGAAGAAGAATTTTCAGTGCATTTTTAACAGGCAGCTCACTGTCGCTGGAGAACAACCGCCTTTGCCCAGATTATTTGAAGAGTGCTGAGGCAAACGTGCTCTGGGCAAGGCGAGAACACCACAGCTCATCCTCTGCAATTTATCGTCAATAAAATTGGGGTTTTCTCACCTGCTGCAGCCCCTGCGTGCCAGAAACCGGGACCTGCATGATGGTCTGGCCCTGGCCCCCAGGCACAGCCTGCACCATGATGGGCTGCCCCGTGGAGGTGATCAGCTGCCCCCCGCTCACTTGCACCATCAGCGGCTGGCCCTGGACCTGGGAACGGGACAAAACCAGACAGGACAATGAAAAAACTGCTGACGCGAAGCCAGGAACCGAAGTGGCAGCCACGTGAGGCCAAACGCTTACCTATTTAATGTGGTGAAAATACCAGAGAAACTGAGCAATGCTAACCTGGGTGCATCATCAGCATCAAACATCTTCAGTTTCTCAAACTTTTTCTGTAATGTGTGACTGGATTTGGTAAATTGTCTTTTTTCTGTTACAGTCTAACCAAAACTTCCACGGCTTACTGCAACAGAGCATGAAAAGCACGGCTAAATTTTCCAGACACAATAACTATCTTCATGGGCAGCCCAAGAGCAACGTGGAATAGAAGAAACTTCATTATCCACATCACTATTACTCATCTTTAATTGGGGTTCCTAATGAGAAAGCTCTAAATAAGCTCTTCTGGCAGAGGGATTCTGCCGTAGCTTCAGCTCTCTCCGATTACACGCTCACAACATTTCCATTTCCTAACTGATCTACGGCATGTGATGCTCTTAGAGAGCCTTTTCATGGTTATTAAGTGGAATTACAAAAGTAACAACACAAAATGTACTTCAGGAACGAAGACTGAAAGAAAACGAGCAGCTTCTTGACTTACAACAGATTTAGAAATTTGGCACTAGAGTCTCTGGACTCCTGGACCAGGTGTGGCTCTGGTCACTCAGAAAAAGGCCAATGAAAAGAAAAGGAAGGGGAAAATCTCGCTGTTTAAACACCCTGCTAATTCCTCAAACTCCCCAAAATCTGTCTCTGAAAATGCCATACCTCCACGGTTTAAATGTGAAACGTCTCTTATGATCTAGGTACTCACTCTTTACCACGCTGAGTTGTTGAGAAACAAGAGCAACACAACATGATAAAGAGCCACTGAGCTCTTGGGTTTTCTACCTGTAAATGGCAGTAATATGCACTACTGTATGCTCGCTCTTCAGCCACTGCAGAACACCACAGTAAACATCAGCACAGGTCGTCAGCACACACTGAACTGCCTAAAAAAAGCTTCACTTTGCATAGTTCAAGCACCTCAGTGAATTATAACTAACACACCTACAGTCGTAGCTCAGTGATCAACACCGTACATAGAATATTGTGACTTTACAAGTCACCCAGTACCCTCGTGACACCGCTCTGTTCCTCAGCCCTGTAATTATGGTGTACAAGTCCCTTACAAAAATCGGTAGCGCTTGTTTTGAATTGCAACACAGAGAGAGGGAGATAAGCATGCTCATGTCAGCCACAGGGAAGCACAGTCAGCAGAACGATACCCAGTAAGCAGAACGGAAAATGATTCATTCCAGGATTCTTGTTAATGTTTTAAAGCAAGCAAAATAAAAAGAAAAGGTGGAGTCATGACAACGACCAGGAGGCCACAGTGACCAAAGCCATTCCAGTCAGCCAGCTCTTTGTATTTTAACTCTGACCATAAAAAATGCTGTGTTCAGCTTCACACCTGGCAGGACCATTCCAGCCTCTTGGTACTCCCCTCCTCTGAAGAATTAAACAACAAAACCTGAGTGCACAATGCACTACTACACTGGGTTTATCAGCTCCTTGAAAAGTCTCCTACGTGAGCTCTGCGAGTCTGAGAGAAGTTTGCAAGACAGAAAATACTTCACACTGAAACAAATCAGGGTTTGAAATAACCTTGCATTTCTTTCCAATTTGTGATGTATGTGCTGTTAGGATACGTACTTCTCCTGTGTTGTTCACATGTAAGAAAGAAATCGGATCTCTCAGTCTCACAGAGGCCAATATTGTCCCCAGATGTCCTTTTTAATCACAGATGAAAAAGGTTCACTCTTCAAGCTGCTGGGTCATCCACCACCTCTCTGTCTTTCATGTAGTGAAGACACAGAACTACTCACAGTGGATGTCAGTATCAAAATATCAATACCAAAATCTCCTTGAAACTGCAGGAAATCTTTGGGTTACATCTCCTGACTGTTACTTCCTCGTATTGGTGGGGTTTTTTTTCCCTTTAAAGTCCCATTTCAACCACTGCTCCCTTTCTTTTCAGGAATTCACGAATGCATCAGGGTTTCTGGCATGCACCTGAGATCCAGCGAAAAGCTACAGCAATCCCATGCTTTGTGTGGCAAACCCTACAACAAGCATCAAGCAGAGACATTGCTGCCAATTTTCCCTATTCCTATCTCAAGCCCTGGAAAAAACACAGCATTAGACATGTGGCGATGGGGAGAGTCATGCAGTGCTCACAAACACAATTAGAGAGATCACCACTACCTGGAGAGTCTGGACTTGCTGGCCTGAGGCGGATGCCACCTGGGCCTCAGTCTGCAGCTGGACAGCAGTGACACCACCCTGCTGCTGGGAATAGGAACAGGAAGAGCTTGAAACATGGCAACCACAGCTCTGACGAGAGACAACCACACTTTGCTGCAAGAGGGTGAGCTTCAAATTCAAACACACTGCTCTGGGAACATCAGGACTGGGAATACATTTAGCAAACCTAAGCATGGAGCACCAACAGACTGTGTGATACCGACAGGCTTCAGTGTCCCAAACAAAAATCACTTGCAAAGAACATGAGAGGTTATTTTGGAGAATTCAGAATCTCAGCCCCAGTGTTTTTGACTGCCACCTTTCTGCTCAATGTTTCCTTTCACTGCTCAGGTTTGTTACTGTGAAGGAGTTCAGGATTTTTGTCAGATTTGTTATAATAAAGGCCACAAATTCCTTCCCACACACGACAGCAGCAAACATGACTGCGGTCTAAGCTCCATCTATGGCACCCCCACATCAATGTCCTCCCACCACTGTGACCTTGAGGGACAATCTTGAGAGGTTGCAAGAGCAGTTAAATCTAAAAGCCTTTTCTATCTTTAGCCTGTTTAGTAAGAGTCCCAAAATAATCTGTGCTAACTGTGTTAGCATTTGGGAGATGAAGGACATCTCTCTACTAAAAGCTGTACTACAACAGGCCTATTAAAAATGTATTTTAGAAAACATTTCATGGCAAACACGACACAGGCCTGAAGAGCACACACTAAAAATGGAACAAGCCAAGGGGTGGTTTTACCTCTCTTTTACCTACAATGTGTCAATAAAACCAAATAAATCTTTGGTTATCTGCTGGAAGCAGGTTTTTTTCATATTTCTTAATGTGTAATTTTTTTTGTAACCTCAAGTACAATCTTGCTCTGATGGAAAGAGTCAACTTCAGCTAAATTCAATGGAAGAAGCTGGTCCCTGCTATCAGACACTCAAATAGGCTGATGGCAAAGCAAAGAGCATCTCCCTGGAAACCTCATCCAGTGGCTCGTTCATTTGCACGACAAATGAAGAAACTCCTCTTGCCCTCAACTACAGCAAACCTTGGATGCAACAAGAACTCAGCACCAGCACAGCTCATTACTGTAAAAACTGCATTACTGCACCTGAATGCAGTAAAAATCTCCAAGCCCTTAAAAAACCTCAACCCTGCTCATCCGCCCATTCTAACGTGAACTGGAAACTTCTCTTTGGGATGGATGAGTTTATCCAAAGCGATGAGTTTTGGTGCAATTCCTGTACTGTGTGCTCGTTGTGATCCACCTGCAGCTCTTAACAAAGAATCCCAAGAAAGAGTTCTTTGGAGAAAGCTGGGAAAGCCTCTATGGGCTTGACCAAAACCTATTTCAACCTGGGGGCAAATCTACCTTGTTCCTTGTGGACAACTGTTTCTATTAATATTCTATGTCTCCATTTTCAGAGAGGATTTGTTACTTTGCTCATGTCAGTTTGCAAACTCCCTGTTACACTGAAATCTGGTAGCTGGTACACCTGCAGTTTTACTCATTTAACTTTATAGTAAGTGGGGTTTTTTAAAACATATTCACTCTGACTTCCAGCCAGATCCCTGAGCAGTGATTAGGTGACAGACACCAGATAAACACATATCCAGACAGCATCACGAAGCATCTCTCGCTGCTTCTGGGAAACTTTGAGCAGCACAAAGGGGTTTCACCCGTCCCCACCTTCCATACCTGCTGCTGGATCTGCCCAGCCTGCACAACGATCTGCTCTGTGGAGCTGTTACTGTTGGCCGTGTACTGCTCCATAGCGCTTCGGCTTCAGTAAAAGGCACAGCTCGGTCTGCGTATCTGGCAAGAGAAGGTAAAACCCATGTGGTTACTGTCCCCAGGTTTGCAGATCAGTATTATCTTAGCTGAACAGCAAACCCTCTGCTGGCATTGAGCAAGAGCCACGCAGTAAGAGCTGGTGTTAAATCAAAGACCTGCCCCTCTTTCATAAAGTCACCTTGCTTTCATTGAGTAACTAAACCAGAATTGTAATGTAAAGAGCATAGAACTTGGCTGAGAAATAACAAGTATGTGTCTCAATTCTGCCGTTATCTTCAGGGAATCAAACAGCAGCTTTGAAGCCGTTTCTTGTCCAGTTTCACCCCTCAGGTCTCCACATTCCGGGCTATAGACAGTTGCCTGCACTGCATATTGGTGAAGGGGAGCGTTGCTGCTAAAATAACTCACAAAGTTTAGGTGTAAAACCAAAGTGCATTTCAAAAATCAAACAAAGTCAGGTGAAACTGTCTCTCTCTCCCCAGCTCCGCAGCCCTCCCTCCTCATACCGCTCTCTTCTCTTTCTACTTTCATATATTTTTGGAAATAGCCAGCAGACTTTTCACTGCTTCCACCCTTTCACTGCCTTTTATTGCTTGGACCCTTGCCTGCACATATGAAGAACACGCTGTTAAAATAAAACACTTAGTTCCATTACCTCCTTTCCCCTCACATTTCTTCTCTTCTCAGTGGATCAACAAAGGAAGAATTCTTACCATGACTTTTAATGAGGTATTTGATTTACGCTCTGACTGAACACGTACCTGCTATGTGAGTCTAAAAGCACTCTATAACTTCAACCTTCGGAGTCTAAAGCAACAAAAACCCAGGCTCCTTCAAAGAAGCGCACACGAAACTGAGTCACAACTTAAACTAAGTGTGCTGGTTGCTGTGGTTACTGCTGTAACACCACCTCACACTTCCTGCTCTTTAAAACACCCTTTGCACTTCAACGTCATGCATTTCTTACGAACACTTCATTCTGGCATCACCTGACTCCTCAGCGTGGCCTGAGAAAACACCAAATGATTTTACATTCTGTTGTTTCCTTCTGTGTTAACAGCAAACATCGCTTACCTCCAAACATGAGGGATTAACCAGCCTGTATCGTGACAGACCTTAAGCAAGTTCGTTACAGGGGGTGTTACACTCAGCCACAACAGTGTGAGAACCTCCTCAGGCCCTATCAGTCTTTAGCTGGGAAGAAGGATGTAATGATGCTAACCCTGGAGATCACACAGATAATCTGAGTCACAGCGCTGAAAGGCACCACGTTTTACTGCAGTTTTAACTCCATCCTCGGCCCATTTACTGACAGGTTTTCATCGCCTGACAATAAAATATAAATATTCTTTCTGAAGAGGATGCTCTCTACCGAGGTTGTCATTTCAGTTCGGCACTGTATACTTCATTCCTGCCCTAAACGCCTGTGGGCCTGTCAGAAAACAGCCCTCGCGTTTCATTCTGCGGGGAAGCATTTCAGTAGCAAGCACAGGATGCCAGGAAACCCCATGTGCCACAAGTTCTCTGCCTTCCCTAACACCACAACCCGAATTCAAGCACAGGCACACCTCCACTTGGGAATGCTTCTTCAGACCCCTGTAAGAGCCCCTGTCTTGTTCACTTAAAATATCAGGAGCAGGGTAATCCTAAACCAGAGTCACAAAGAGCTTTTACACCTGCTGGACCATAGTCCTCCAAGGGATTATTTCATTGCCTTCATTAAAACACAGAGCACCAGCTCTGCGGTATCAAAGTTAAACGCTAAAGATCAGTGATGTGCTCCAATGGCTCTTCTGCTCCTCCCACAGCTGAGCTCACCAGGCAGCTCCTCCTCACGGGGCCCTTGTGTGCCCTGAAAACGACTCTGCTCTCATTGTACCAGCACATACTCATAGATAGATACATGCACACGTACATGTGATGCTAGAGAAGCTGCAGCAAGGACAGTTCTCTTGGCAAATCAGCTACACTGAGAACAAACTAGCGTGGCAAAGTGGGCTAGGACTTGAGCATCGTTTAAAACGTGTTGCACCCTGAAGCTGCGTTACAAAACTGGCTGAAGTTTCTAGGACAGACCCTGTTAATCCACCTGTGTGACCGCTGTTCACCAAGG
This sequence comes from Mesitornis unicolor, assembly GCF_000695765.1. NCBI lineage: Eukaryota > Metazoa > Chordata > Aves > Mesitornithiformes > Mesitornithidae > Mesitornis > Mesitornis unicolor. The sequence continues at coordinate 512 of NW_010192852.1, read as the reverse complement.
ACACCAGTGTAGGACAAACACCCACAGGAAGCCAAGGGCAGGATTTAACTAAAAACCACACAGACAGCCCAGTCTTATCTCACCCCGTTTGGCAGAATAAAACACCTGGTACCCAGATTTTGTTTCCGACTTGTTTATCAAACAAGCGAGTCAGGGAGCTCACCCAAGGTCGTTTATATTTTATTGCGGAAAGCCTCAGACCTGGGGGTTTTCTCAGCGGGCAGAGCACGCTGTGTAGTGCTCAGGTGGACCCAGCGATGCCCTGCAGCTCCTGGAGAAAGCGAAGGAGCAGCGAGGCCCCTCGCTCCCGCAGGGAGGGCCGTTTCTCCTCGCAGAGCAGCATGTGGCTGGTGACATTTGGCGGCCAGGTGCGTTTAGGGGAGGCGGGAGGGGGAGGCCACACACCCGCTTCACCAGCAGCCCGGGGGGAGGAGGAAGGGGGGCAGCGACCTGCCCTCGGCGCACACTCGGCGGCTTCCCCGCACCTCCCCCGGGCAAGGCGGGGAGGAGGG
>NW_010192851.1:0-2675 GCF_000695765.1 Mesitornis unicolor | reverse complement strand
AGAGTAGTGACAAAGGAAGATTTCAAAGTGCATTTAATATAAGTTATTTTTTGTAAAAAGATATTTTTAGTACTTTTAACTTTAGAGAAGATGTGCTAGAAGCATTTTGCAAGGTATATTGATCCAGGGTGTCTCCTGAGGTGGTCTGGCAGTTAGGAAAAGCTGTACCTTGAGATCTCAAACTGTATGGACAACTTTGTACCTCACCTGCCCAACCTCACCATTTCTGACATTGGCCACCAGGGACTTTCTTCAGACCTCTCCACTGAACTCTGCAGCTGGATGTTACAGCTCCATTGCAGCAGCTCCCATCTTCTCTCCTGAGAGAACTGGTTGCACACAGGAACTGAATACTTCTTATTTGTAAGGAAAGAAAAGGAAGGCATGATAAACTTTCATGGACAATAAAACACACTCTGTAGCCATATGCTAAGTAAAAGCTGCCTCTAACTAGGTTGCCTGTCCACAAGGGATAATCTTCTCAGACATGCTGTAGATAGATAGATTTAAAGTGATAGATTGAAGAGAATTGAAGTGCTTTCTACAGAGACCATTAGAGTACTGAAAGAAGAGATAGGTTTTAATTCCCTGACACTCAAAGCTGTGAAGGTGAGGGATATTTGAATATAAATAATTAAAAAAAAAGGAGGAGAAAACTGGAGAAAAATTGAGAGGATTTTTGCCTAGACAGTTTACATCTGGGAAGATGACTTCAGAAATGGTCGTTGTATCCTGGACTGGTGCAAAAATGTCAAAGACTGGAAACATTAATATGTTGTATAATAGGCAGAACAGTGGGAGTGAAGATAGAGGAGAAAATCAACATTTCTTGGAGATATCCCTTTTGAGAGGTCAGGAGATTTGCAGAGGTCTCTTGTGAGACAGGATCAGCCAATGTTGCATCTATCTCTGAAAGAGGCCAGTAGTGCAGCCAGGGAACCAGAGGCCATACAAGCTCACACTGGTGGAATTGTGCCATCAATTCTGGCTGTCTAAAAGAGAAGAGCTGTCAACATGGACTGGCCAAGGGTAAATCATGCTGCACCAACCTGTTAGTCGACAGTTGAGCATGAGGAGATCAAAAGCTGATGTCATTTCCTTCCCCTTCAGTAGAACGCTTGACATCATCTCCTTTAATAGTCTCCTACCCGAATTAGGACATCACGTATTGAATGCGTAAAGAAAAAGATGGGTAAAAAACCAGTTGGAGGATCATGCTGAGAGTACAGTGAGGTCATACTCTACCTTGAGGCCACTGGGAGATACTGAGACATGATGGGACAGCAGAGGGGACTCTCCTGAGCCTTGTGCTGTTTGACACGGCTTTTATCTATGACCCAGAGGAGGCAACTCTTAACACATTTGTCAATGATGCTAAATGACGTGGACCAAATTTGTATCCTAGGAGTGTCATTCAGGGGAAACCTGACAGGGAAGAGCACTGTTCAGTCAGGAATTTTGTGAGATACAGAAATGACAAAGGCCACATCCTGCCCCTGGAGTAGACACATCCTGGAGTTGCAGGGCCTGAGGAGTTGCTCTGCAGAAAAGGGCCTGATGGTGACAGGGGACAGAAGGCAAAACATGATCCCACCACGGGAACTGGTAGCAAAGGCAGCCAGCAGTGTCCTGGAGAGCACAAAGAGCAGCCTTGGCAGAAAAGGGAAGGAAGTGATTGTCTCCCATGCTCACCCCTCATTAGACAACCTGTACAATACTGTGTTGAGTCTTGGGCCTCCCCTGGGGAAGTGGAGTAGGAAGGAAGCAGCTGAGTGACTGCTGGTCCATTGGACAGAGTCAAGGGCCTTGTTCAATGAGAAAAAGGGAAGGTCTTGAGAACCTCAGAGTGACCTGGCAGTGCCTGTGGGCAGGTTTTCAAGAGAATGAAGCCAGTCTTTGTATGGTGGTACTGTGCAGGAGAATAATGAGCAATCCTCAGTTGCTGACATAAGGATGTTCTTGGCCAGGAATAAGGAACCAACAAATCTCCAGACCATGGGGTGTTTAATGCTGTGAACAAAACGTAAACGAATCCTGTGACTTGGGTCCTCTCACTGAACATAGCTGCTAAAAGCGAAAGAGGTGGAAGAATTTCAGAGCTTTTAGGTTCTTGCAGATGACTTCAGGCCTCTGAGAAAAGAGAAGGTAACAGTTTTACTCCCCTTCTTTTATTCATTGGCATCCAGGAACCTCACCTGCTTTTCCTTCTCCTCCCAAAACCTCACCAAGTGATGGGAAGAAGGGAAGCAGAAAGGCCATAAGAGATGGAAAGTGACAGTGTCATTTCATTGTACAACCCATAAAGAATAAAGCTGGGAAGTGACTCCCCAAGTCTGAATCAACAAGGTCCATGGAGAGACACGGCTGTGCCTATGGCTGTGTATGGACACCGCTACACCTACATTATAGATCTTACTAGGGATGAAACTCATGCCCTAGGTAGTGCTCCTGGGCCCATGGACAGAGGTGTGTGTGTAGGCTCCAGGTGATTCTGGTCAGGGACATGAAGGTCTGTGGATGCTTTCAAGGTCCAGCCCCTGCCCCCATTGGATCCCATCTGCCTGTGCCCTCAACAGGCCAGGATCTCAGATCCTGATACCCATGGTCTGTGTTCTTCTTTTCTCCTTCCTCACGTCCCTGGGGTTCAGGGACACCACAATCTCCTGGTCACTACA
>NW_010192850.1:32076-36428 GCF_000695765.1 Mesitornis unicolor | reverse complement strand
AGTTCTATTTAGCTCAAACCAGGACACTGAGGAAAATCTGTAGAGCAATGAAAGTAGTAAAGTACTCTATTGATTAAATTTCTTTTTAATTTTTTTTTCTCTTTTTATTTTTTTCTGGTTCAGAATGCTTTGAGTCAGGGTATCATTCTATATTAAACCTCTGAGAGTTTGAAAGAAACCAAAATCAAATCTCATGTTGAACAAAGAAAGCTTTAAAAATTGTTTAAGGAAACAAAACCAGCCAAGCTTTTTCACTTGCCTCCATTCAACAGGATGGAGTTTGGCCTTAGGGCACTTAGGTCCTGATCCAAACCACTGTGGAAAGAATCCCTCATGGTCTAATTATCAGCAACTGTAAGCATTGAGAATGCTTATTAAATGCTCTTTAATGAGAGGAAATCAGGAGGATTATTACAGTGATGGCCTTAAAACATACACATTTTCTTTGAAAATGAAGACCTTTTTTCTTGAAGTTGAGTGTCTTTGTTTTTCTGTTATTGCTCCTTAATAGGAACATATTAAATCAAATGCTGATAAAAAGTTATTCCTATACAATTCTGAAAGGCTTTTTCAAACATTATTTCAAAGAAATACTTAGATTGGGAGCGGGGCTTGACACAGACATAAGTACTCAAATGGTATTTTGTTAAAGGCAAATATGTTTATGGATGTTTACTTACTCTGTTTCCTAGAGATGTATGTGTGTATGTACTTTCCTTGATGACTTAAAGAGGATAAATCACCTTTCCTTGGACTTTCTGCAACAGATACTAATACCAGTATCTTTTCTGACACAGTGGGGTGGTTTTCATGGGATTCAGTAAGATTCAGTGGTAAGATTCACTGACTGATGAAACCAGGAAAAGTAAACTACAGGAGATGGGAGCATTGATTTTCTCATTTGAATTGCAATCTGGCTGATCTAGTGGGAATGAAATGCCTGTATTGTGGAATATGCTTCACCTTTTGGAAGTGGGAACTTAGCTAAATAGCGAACTATTTTCTAATGGGTGTATGATGATTGTCTTAGCTTGAGCAGCTCAGGATTTGCGCAGGTTCTGGAGTTAAGAGAAAGCAGGCTGTAATTGGGCAACTTGAATCTTTAAAAAGCTTTAACAGTAATAGTTAGGTATAAAGAAAGAACGGAAGGATCAGGAGCAACCATCCACGATACTCACCTAGCTGTGAAAACTGTTTTTGAAAGGACTGAGTCGGTGATCATCCTTAAGCGTTTTTAATCTTGTCTTGTGCTTCATAGATAAATTTCTAGTTAATAAGGGAATAAAGATTTGAACTGAGCTTGGGAAAGCATAATGACATGTTCCAAAAGTGATCATAACATCATTCACTGTTGACTTGGTTGTGTCAGTGTTTCTCTGGAAGTCTGTGCTTGTTCCTTATGCTTCATTCAGACCGAAAGAATATATGCCTCTGTATATACCTCTGCTCTGAATTCTGCAGCCAGGTAGCTGGGAGTCAAAACTTTACCAGGCTATGACAGCTATTCTCAAGTGACTGCTACAAGCGTGGAGACTGTGTACCATGTTCTTTCAACACAGAACCAGAGATGGAGAGGTGTGATTATTACTTAGTTCAGAAATAGTTGTGTATTCACTCTTCTTTCAAACCCCTGGTCCTATTTCATTTTCAACATGGATGTCTAAATACAGTCTGTTGAGGTGACTTTCATATCAGAAGACCATATCCTGGAAAGGATGGTACATCACAGTGCCTCTCTGAAAAACCATTGATGCCTATGTGCCTATAAATATTGGGTTGGCCAAAAGGTAATTGTGTTGTTTTGTTGTTTTTTTTCTGGTAGATGGACATACATGTCTTGAAATGTAAATAACTTAATTTTAAACTACAAATTCATTATGTAACTTGGTAGCTGACAGTTCAAGCTTGTTTTAGAAAAAAGAAAGTGCACAATTTCATTAACAGTTATTTATTTGATGTCGATTTCAAAATGGAAAATCAAAAGGAACATTTTTGTCATATTTTGCTGTATTTCTTCTGAAGAGGTAAAAACACTGCGCAAACGCATAAAAAGATATGTGATGTGTATGGTGAAGATGCCTTAAAATTACAGCAGTGTCAGAACTGGTTTGCTAAATTTTGGTCTGGAGATTTTGATGTTAAAGATGTTCACCAAAGAAAGATTATGCTGTCAGTCTAATGGGATTTCACAGGTATTGTGTATTTTGCATTGCTTCCAAGGAACCAAAGCATTAATTCTGACATGTACTGTAGACAACTCGATAAATTAAGTGATGCCATCAAAAAGAAGCATCCAGAATTGGTGACTCACAAAGGTGTTACGTTTCTCCATGATAAAGCTAGATCACATAGCAGTTTAGTCATTCATCAAAAGTTGTTGCAGCTTGGATGGAATTTTTTACCACATCCACCATATTTGCCAGAACTGGCACCATCAGACTGCCATTTGTTTTGTTCTTTATGAAATGCTTTGAATGGTAAAACCCTCACTGCTGATGAGGATATCAAATCATTCTTGGAACTGTTTTTTGCTGAAAAAGATAAGAACATTTTTTGAGTGTGGAATCATGAAGTTGCCTGCAAGATGGCAAAATGTCATTAAACGAAATAGGTGATATATTGTTTAATACAGTTTTTGTTTCCCATTAAAAATTCACCTATCATTTACCCAGATAAAAGTGCAATTACTTTTTAGACAACCCAATAGATGGAAAAGCTAAGAGTTTTCACTATTTTATGAGAGTATTCACAATTAAATTGCATAGGCAATTGGAAAATTGTCAGATGTATAGATACCTTCTCTTTCATTTATTTGTAAGAATATATATATATTTTCTATTACTTTATGAGTTTAAATATATGTTTCACATGAAAAATCTGTCAGACTTTGTATCTGTAGCATTGGTTTTAGAGCTATCAAATGAGTTCAAAGGAATTATAGAAATGAATTATAGGTAAGAAGATTTAATTGAAAGTAATTGAAATTAACAAAGGCTATTGATAGAGATCAGAAGTAATTAAGTTAATGGGAAGAAATTTGGTTTAATAGAGATTAGGTTGAGAATTACTAAAATTTAATGAAATTCCGTGAGAAAATTGATAAGCTGTCTTCTGATTTTTAAGATTGATGTTAATGATTTTATATAATGAAGAGCTGTTAGCTAGGAAGATATGTAACAAAGGTGTAGGTATATGGCCATTTATTTCTTTATTTTCTTAATGAGAGTATTGATATTACAATGGTGTCAAATGCTATAAAAATATCCAAACTATCTAACTACAAAATACAATCTTGATAAATATAGTTATTCTCTGTATGCAAGAGCTCCATGCTTTTTCAATTCCTGTTATAATTGGTACTGAAAGAAATGAAGTATTGCTAGGTATAGACTACCAGACTAGTAATAATTCTCAGTATCATCTTTTAAACAAAATAATCTATCATGATTGTGATATGACATTTTCCAGTGGTATTGCTTGCAAGGGCTATAAATTCTTCTTTCAAAGTGACCCTAGTTTTATATGCCTAACAGGAATACAAAAAAGTAGTTTTGGTTATTAAAGAATACAAATATGCAGAATCTGAAAAATATGGGGTCTTTTTACTTGATAACCAGGGTATAGAAAGGAGAAGAGAGGGGAAGAGAGCTTATTACTATCTTTGTTGTAGGAACCCATAACAAAACCAGAGGGGATTTATGAAAGGAAGAGTAGGGATGTGAGCATAAAGTTAATTGATATCATTAATATTTGTCTGGAAACTGGCTGGAAAAGTCATAGGAACTGAACTGTAGTAACTTTTGAAAGTCTCTTATACCCTGGATCCCAGTGATTTGGGTGACGATGCCATAAACTGCATAGGGAAAAAATAGGATTTTCTCCCTACTACTACTCTTTTTCATCGTTATGATCTACCGGTACATGACTTAAAGCTTCTTTTGGCCAATAAGCTGTCCCATTTATCCTCACATTTTGCTGAAGTGCTTTGGGTGCACTGCATAGGCTTGCTATTGTGAATGAATTTTCAGATCTCTACTGTATGAGATTTATCCACCCTCTTTCTGTATGTGTGGTGTGGGAGCCAAATGGAAGAGGTGGTGATGTGGAAAGTGTTGCACTGACACTGGAGGGCTGATGACAACATGTGTCAATTACACCACTTATTGCAGGCAATTCCGAAAAAGGATTCTAAATCTGCTTGTATAAAGTGGATTTTCCTAAGTTAATTCTCAAAATTAAGGTAACCATGCAGTTTTCAGAATGAAATACAGTCCCAATTTTGAAAAATACACTTCTATTCCTCTTTCATATATTCTAATGCGTATCTATACATATGTGTAAATATGATATTT
>NW_010192850.1:0-32064 GCF_000695765.1 Mesitornis unicolor | reverse complement strand
ATAATTATACTATATATATATATACACATTTATGTAACATATATGTAACATAGAAGCTGGAGCTTGTCAAGGATTGCATTTGATTTTAATTTCAACTTGCACCTTGTAAAGTACACAGAAAACAAGAGCATGTGGGGAAAGTGGAGTGTTACAAAGTATGTAAGTCATAGTTTTAACATAACAAGGAAAATGCATAAAAAATATTGGGCTTTTTTCTGTTATATATACATCTGTGAATTTGAAAATCCCTTCTAAACCTAACGTTCATTAAAAATGTAATAATTTCTTTTGTAGACAGGTTTTTCCGATCTAGCTTGCTGTGTTGATTCACTGACTAGTTTTATTTACCTAGAGGTGAGATATTGTGAATGGAGCATTAATCCTACCCAGAAAGGCCTATCTGATGTCAGTCAGACATCATTCTGTCAGTCAGAAACATTCTGTAGCAGCTAGGAGTAGTAGGAGGTAAGATACATTTTTAATAGAAGATTTTAATATGAGTTTCTAATGTAATTATTAAGGTGTCTAATCATAAATGATGCTATGGTTCCGAATTTTTTTGGTCTAATTAGTTGCCAAATGCTTTATCAGATTTGGTCACTGGAGTAGAATACCAAATTCGGGGTTCTGCATTTTATTTCTCCTGTGTGATATAGAGTTCTCTCATTTTGTTGCACTACTGTTTGTTTCTAGGACATATACGAAGTTCTGGTTCCCTGGATGCAGCAGTTCTTGCCCATAGTTCAAATTCCATTTTGATTAACTAACTTGAAATGTCTCTATAGACTTTGCTTCATCTCAGTGGCTGTTCAGATGATATTAGATGCTTCCTTGCTGTTTCCTTTGTCAGCTTGTCTCTGCTACCTTTAATACAGACATCAACCTTTAGAAAACTATGTGCAGTGAATTTTCTCTGGCCTAATAATGAAAGACAAAATTAGTCTAAATCCTATAGTGACTCTATTAATACCCCCTGAAGTGAATCTATCATGTATAAAGATGTTTTTATCTATTGTTGTACAAAGATAATGTGGCAATTTAGTTACCTGCTTGATACTTATGTGAATTAAAACAATATGTTGCATATTCAAGAGCACTAGGTTACTATGAGATATGTATAAAGGAGCTTACACAGATTTAATGGAATGACCAATTCATACTAGTTGAACATGCTGCATTGAAAGGCATAGTCTTATACAAATAAATAGTGAGAACGAATTAATCTTCTGACGATCAGATTTTTCATGTTGTTTTAATGTCCAGAATATATATTTTAATTACAATAACAGCATTTTTTATAGGAGAATTAAATTTTTACTCCAAGAATATTGAAAGTTCTGTCTAGTATAATCCAAAACAAAATATCCATTCACTAGTCTCCAGTTAGCAGCTCAATTAATATAGAACATTAATTTTTCTAAAGAAATACATTTATTTATATTTACCTTACTACGGATTTCTTTGTCCTTTCACAAGTACATAACCACTTCCTTTGAACTTTGCCATATGAAATTGCTTCACATTTTTGAACAATTACAGTTCAACTATGACTTTATTTTCCAGTCACAGACAGAAAGTGATACAGGTCTTAATTTCCCAGCAAAGCTGTACCTTAGTTTCTGCTGATTATAACATTTCTGTTATCATTTTAACTGTAAACTTTTTCAAAATGAGTCACCATTTTTAGTAGTAAATAAGCAGATTTGTGCAAATCAAAATATGAATGAGTTAGATGGAAACTGCAAAAACTATATTCACTGCGTCTTACATCTTCCATGTGGATCTCTTTTAAAGGTGAGCAAAGCATCTGAATGTGAATGCAAGGGCAGATTGTGCTTTTTTCCTGTTGCTTTGATCCATCATTTCTAGATGCACTGCTTCCTCTGTAATGTTCGTATATTACATTCAGAAACTTGTTTGATTCTGAAGCTCATAAATGAGTAAATGTTTATATTTTTAGATTAACTAGACTTTGAGTATTTTATAGAATATAACAGTGGATACAGTTTAGAGCTAACAGCTAACAAAAAGAAGTTTTGCAGTAGGCAATTATAGCATATTTCTCTCTCATATATTTATGATATTTAAGTATCATTTTACACCAAGTTACAGTTACACCAAGGTGTGGGTTATCCTAAGCAAAAAACTGATAGCGATTAATTGTCATATGTAAATTCTGTACTTTCTGTAATTTTAATTTCCTTTTGCTTATATAAAGTAAACAAAAAATCACAACCCTTTTTATTAGTACAGCCTGCAGTTCCCTGTATCCATCTCACTTGATTATGTATACATCTTATCTCTTTTTTAACTACTTTGTTCTGTGTATGTCTAAGTTTGTTTTCACATGTCTTTGATAGGAATTTCACCTATGTGAGGTAGTGAATCCTCTCATATTCCAAAATGCAGAATGTTATCTTAAGCGGTTAAGTGTTAGTAACTTTCAGCTCTACTGTGGAAATAAGGTGTGCTTTCTCTTCATCTTTTAGTTCATCAAAAGAATCGATTATTTTCTCCAGCTGTGTTGTTGGTTATCAGTAATAAACACATTCTTGCTTCTTTTTTTTTTAACCTCTAAACACTGGCATGCTGAACCAACAAATTAACTCCTCATCATAATTATAGCAGGCTCTGTACTAACAGAACTTATGGCTTGAACAGATCCAGTAAAGATTGTTATTCTTACATGCTTTAATGTTCCATCATTGTTTTACAGTCAGGAGGGTTTGTTAACATTTTTTAATGTTGCTCTCCCTACTGTCTGGCCCCCTCTCAGCACAAATATATTTGATATTTTAAGAATTTCATGAAGGGCAATGTGTGCTTTTTGTTATAGGTGTTGTTATGGAGAAGGGGAGTATCTAACTGTCTGCATTAGGTAAAATTTGGACTCCCTTTTAAATTTTACAGTAAGTAAAATATGAAGAAACTTTTCTGTAGTACGTGAGTTTTTTATCAATATCCTCTTAAAAAACAGTTTTGTTAGGAAATAGAAGATGGCATGTTCATATGTTGATAATAATGTGATGAATAATCTTTAAGACATCAGCTGAAATCCAGCAGTGTGATTTTAAGAATCGTTGGGCTCATACTTTGTAAACAGGTTTTGGTAATGTCTAGTGCACCAGGCACCTCATGGGGGATTTTAAAAGCAACTCAGCCTTGGATCACCTTGAGCCCCTGTCTCTGCAGAAATGGCCCATGGGGAGCTGGGTAGATAGCTCAGTCCAGCAAGACAACTTGACAAGTTATCATGAAACTAAACAGGGCAGTGCTGCATCATTCAAAGAGCCAAAACCTGAGTTGAGCCTTGAAATCCCACAACAAATAGTATGTTCTGAGTCCCAATCCAACCACTATTCAGTTGCATAAAAGTAAGATAAAGGTAAGCTGGAGGGTTTCCATTTGGTTTGAATGGACCCAGACAAGACAAAGATACGCAAGAGATAGAGCATACAGAAGGGAACATCACCCATGACTAAATAGAGATAAGGGGAAACACCAGACAAATACCCCAGGTGTTATAATCCACTGAGGCACACCTCTTGCCCACTGTCACATAGATCAGAGAATCAAAACCCTAAGATTCAGGTTGGAAATTGAGAGTAGCTTCTCCAACTGTGCAGCTGGCGGATGAGGAGATCCTTCCCCTTTGGTCAGGATGTTGGCCAAGGTGACTTATTGAGAGCTTTTACCTGAAGGAGAAGTGAATGTTTGGCATGCTTCAGGTTTGTAGCCACAGGTGATTGACTAACACACGTGTAGTATTTAGTGTGGTTGTGAGTTGTGATTAGTGTGTTCTGTGAATCATCTGTGGGTTGTCATAGTGCATTTTGTGAATCTCTTGTGGTTGTAATAGTGTAGTCTTGCTTTTAATAGCAATTAATAGTATATTTCACCATTTTATCTGTAAAACCTGCAGTAGTGACGTATTGAATCTGCACGTGTTATTCAAATAAATTTTTTATTTGAACCCTGCAGTTGAGTCTCTTCATCACAGTGATAGTGATATAATCATATCTGGATGGCCATTTGACGGTCTTAAGGTCATATAATATTCTTAGTCTGTTTCTTATAGGTAAATAATTACCATACAAAAATCTTTTTCATCACACGTCACACTAATGCACACCTTTATGCGACAGCTGAAAAAAGAACTAGGTATGAAAGTGAAACCATCTTTCTACCTCCTAACTGCTTCTGTGTGTGCCTTGCATCATTATAGATAAAAGGGATGCTTGAGCTGCTACTAAGTAGCAGAAGACCTACAGAATGTCATTGGCAGTTGCAAACACCAGATTGATTTGGAATAATACAAACCAACAAAACCTGCCATTCTGATTTTATTAAGTCTGTAGCAAAATTACAGTGATATGTTTACTCTTGTTTCATAATTCTGTTACATCTGCTTGATTAAACATTTAAGTAAATGAAAAAGGATAAATAATTATTGAGTCTAACAAATGTACACAGGAAAAATTAGCTGACCTTCAGTTCCAACATGATAGTTTCTCTTGACATTTCCTTTATTTTGAGCTATTACATCTGCCCTAGCAAACACATTTGTAAGTGGTTTCACAAGCAAAGTCAACATTTAGTCAGAGAAAATAAAGCTAACAATGGAATGATTGCTTGTAAAACAAAAATTATTTGGGTTAGAAGAGACCGAACACACTGTATGAACAGGAAGTATTGCACAGCTTAATTTACCACATTCCCAGTGTATTTCGTCTTTTATGAAAACTTAGGAATAGATATTTTATTTAGTGTGGAGTCTTGTAGGCAAAAGTATAAAATACCAGGGAAATGAATGGTTTTACAGGGGGATGGGGTGGGGGAAGTTAATGTGGTGCATCCTGGAATATGTGTTGTAGTTCAGCAGTACATGTAGCAAAGGAATCTTTAAAAAATGATAATTTCATATAGAGGTATTTTTCATGCTTCTGTAATTAACTTGATTAAGTCTAAGGCAACAGGTAACTACCTACTCTTTAAGGCATATCAATCTATGTCCAGATAACTAACAAACATTCTTAGGCATTTTTTGGACATACGTTGCACAGTCCAGATTTTGTCCTGCAAAACAGTACTTTGTGTTAAAGGAATGCTGCCACTGCTCTGAAGAAGTGAGAATTCACCTAAATTTGTTGGTGTCCTGCATCCGATTCTCTAGACTTTTTTTTTATTATTATTATTTATTTGTTTTTGTAGAGGGTAGTAGAACAGTGTGTGAGCTTTCTGTGTTTAAAAAAGAAGATAAGTAACAGCAGAATTTCTGGTGCAAAACACTTTTGGAAAGGACTTTATGGCAAGCGATGTGAAGAGTTCCACATTACCCTTGCGTTCTTTATCTTACCTAAGTTTACAGTGACATTTACTCTCTTGCCTGTTATACTTAGCTTCTAGTTGAGCAACTGATAGTAGAAATACTGTATTTTTTTTAGTCTAAAGGTACTCCTCAGAGTAAAGTGACAGAATTTGGACTTTAGAAATTCAAAAATTTTAAGTTTGCATAGACACATATAAAAAATTGCTCTGCAGAAAACCAGATGCATAAAAAAATTACCAAGTTAATTTAATATCTAGAAACACAATAATTGCTAAATTTTCACTACATGATAGCATTAAGAATTATGTAGATTAGAGAATTTAGACAGTAAGATTATTATAGAGGGCATTCTTCATAGATACAGGCTTTGGTTTCATTAGTAACCTTGCATGATCTTAAAAAAAATTAAAAGATACAAACCAAACCACGAACTAAACATATGAAACAAGATGTGAACTTAAACTATTACTGTTTTCCTGGTTATATAAAAATTTATCACAGGTCGCTGAAACACAGAATAGAGCAAAATTCTCCATTATCTTTTAGTAACACACACTTTGCAGACCTAATGCCATTGACTTCAATGTCAGAAAACTTTGGGATCTGCTGCATGTTATGTTCCACAGGGTAGCAGGTGTTCAATCAAAGTTGTTAATGTATTTTCGGTGGATCTCATATACTTTAAAAGCAGGTAATTAGAATTATCCACAGATGCTTTGTAACTATGAATAATTCATTTCCTGTGCATCAATAAAATAATTATTGCATATTATCATTCTTAGCTTTCTACTTCAATAAAATTGCTCACATCATGTCACTGTCACAGTAATGTGCCTTTTTATTTTTCATATTAATGAAAATTACCAGCAGAATGAGGAAAATTGTAATAAGATTTAATGTTACCTATAAGCCTTTTCTGTTGTATTGTACTGAAATGATGCAATATCTGGATTCTGTATGATTGTAAATGGGTATTCTTGGCCACCTTGGCCACTCTCAAATACTTTCTAAAATAATTGTTTTAGAGCTCTTGCTTTAGCATAACTAACTCAATTCCCAACTTATTTTGTAAAATAGAGACAGTAAAACTTCGTTTTTCCAGTCTTGTTACTTAGTTTAAGAATTCACTACAGTCTTGATCTAGAATGATTTCACACATGAGTAATGTAGTAGCCTCATTAATAACATATCTATATTTTATATTAAGTAAGTTTTTAAATCCTTGCTGGCTTAAGATCAACTTCTATTTGAATTTATTTGTAATCACTTATCTTTCAGCAAACATTTAATGCTCATTAGAAATTTTTATTTCAGCTGAAACTTAGTATTTTTCCAATAGCGCTAAAAACCCTGCAACAAGGCAAATATTTTTGGGGAAAATTAAAAAAAAAAACAAAACAAAGCACAAAACAAAACAAAAAAAAACAAACCCAATTCATTTGCTTGTTTTTGAACACTTAAAACTTCATTGGCTATAAAATACTTATATTTAATTATTTTTTTAAAAATACTATGCATTGCTTTGTCAAAAGGTTTTGTTACTTCCACTAGCAAAATACCTGCATCATTGTGACTTTACTGCTTTTACAAGATTTATAAGAATCCTTTTCAAGTCTGTGTAGTACTAGTCATGGAAGTTGTGATGGATTCTGTAATGCAACTGTAGATGCTCTGGGGAATCTGGAACTTGGGATATGTATCAGCAAACCAAGTGCTGTGGCCATTATTATTTCGGTAAAAAAAAATTCCAGCAAGACTTTCTTATTTGAGTTCTTTTTGAAGAAGAACTGCTGTGGTTTGGGTGTCTAATTCTAAATAAAATGATTATGGAAACAAACCTCTGAGTTTCTGTATGTGAGTTGGAATTGTCAAAAAAGAGTGAGTTCATATTTGGCTAGCCTGAGTCACCTCATCTTGATCATGTAATTTCAGTGGCTGTTACATTCTGTGAAGTTAAGTGAAGGTTTTGCTACAACATTTATGGAAAAATCAGGTGGGTTGAAAGTTGGCAAGCTCAGTGTGGGGGCCTTAGCAAGCAAGAGATGCTGAAAGACTCTGCCTGCTTTCAGTACTGACGGGTGAGCAAGCTTAGAGAAAGCCCTACAGTACTTCAGTGTTTCCTGGCATTAATGAATCTCCTTGTTTGTCTGTTGCCGTGTACTGAACAAGGACTCCTACCACAGCTTCTGTAGGATGTTGAGAAAATGCGTGTGATCTGAGACTTTGCAATCAGCAATGCTCAGCGTGTGCAGTGGGTTCTGGCTGAATGATCTGGTGCTGTACATGTTGTGTCTGATGGGAATAAACAGAGCAGAAGCATTTCTAGTGAAAGGCAGAACAAGTCCAATTCAACCTCAGGTCATCATCCCAGGGACTCACACTCTCTGAAGAAAGGACTTTAGCATATTGATTTTTATACTTTAGTTATTCTGTTATTCATCTTGATAGCTAATTGTGCCTTGATATTCTCTGAACATTTAAATGAAGAGTCTGATCCTTATTCTTACTTATTGAAACCTTAGAGCTTTTCTCATTAGTATTAAATTACTTGTATAAATCAGTACTTGCAGCACCAGGTATGACAGTAAAAGGGATACTTGCAATTTGGCCCAGGACAACCTAAGCCTATACTGCAGATTGATTTGCTACTTTCTATGCCATATTCAAAATAATTTAAATTATGAAGCCCCAAAACTAGTTTCACATTTCACTTGATCTTGAATTTTGAATGAAAGATCTGAAGTTAAAAAAAAATAAATCTTTCCTGAAAATTATTTAGATTTAACAAAGTATGGATGATAATATATCAAAATATACTTTTTCTAGGAAAAAATATCCAGAACTTTCTCATAAACCTTCTTCCATTAAGTCTATCCTGTTTTTGTTTTCCAGACTGCACAGGTAATTCTAGACTTAATATGTATTTATCAAGCAGCTGCTGAACAGGTTTTTTTATTTTATTTTTTTTTAAAATGGGAGTGCCATGGTCACTGAGATCTTCAGGGCAGGACAGGCAAGAGAGGGGGAAATAATGTCTATTTGTCTATTTGAATAAAACTGTAACTAAAGGTAACAATTACCTGTGTCAGCAACAAGCTGATGTTCTTTTATTTTCTGGATTAGAATATTTCTTCTTGGTTGCCTTCAGTATTGCCTCAATGTTAGTTGTAAACCAAGAAAAAATATGTTCTGCTTAGAAAAGGAAAAATGAGCTCTAAGTTTTGTAAAAACTTTAGAAATATTTTTGTTTCTACAAATTACAAGCTTAAGTTTTCAGAAAATATCTCATTATATGCCACTCGTAACACAGTCCAAGTACTTTGTTGCATGTAAATAATTTCCTTAGAGTTTGGAGCAGAACTTAAGTTAGTTAATAAAACAACAAAAACGCAGGCTGTCAGCAAAAATATAAAATCTTTAGCTTCCCAAAATTACGCAGGCATCCTTAAGAAGTGAAAAACAAATGAGTAAGACTGTTCTGTGGCAAGATTGGGGATTTAGACTTAACAAAATAATAAATAAAATCTTCTTTTTTTCCATTACTGCAAGGTATATGAACCATTTATTCACAATTTTCTTATATCAGGAAATTTTAATATCTTAAAATAATTATTTGGTGTGCACAGAATGCTTTGTGTCTTATCTGTAATACCATGTCTTGGCACACATGTGCTACCTGCTGTTATTTACTATTGTCTTAATTTCAAGTTTGTTGTCAGAAAAATATCTTCCTTTTCCATCCTTTGGTTTGCTGTAACCTGAAACTCAGTTTTTAGTTAGTGCTTGTTTGAAGCAGAAAGATATGATTGTGCTATGTGTAAACATCCAATTTAATGTGAAAATAATCTTAATAACATACTCTGGAAAATGCTTAGGGGTGAGATAGCAAAGGTTGCATACTGGGCTAAACAATATCACTGCCTGATAGTACTTCTATTTATTTTCCCACTTCTATGCTATGGATCCATGTATTTTGCACTTGACTGTGTGTCAGAATTGATTAATTCTGACTTCTACTGCTACTTAAACATCTTTTCAGGCATGTCCACATCAGTGTAATCAGTGACAGTGATGTCCATGTAAATGAATCCTTTTAAAATATATTTTCATTTAGCCTTGATATAGTTGTACTATCAGATTATTAAATAGTCCATGAAATGGTGTGCATGTATCAATCTCCTCAAATTGTCCGTTCCAGTGTACTAAGACTTGCCAAGTCATTTAACTTCGGCATAAGATTCATTCCTTTGGTCTCCTCTTGCTGGCCATAGTGCCTGCTGTGCCTCTGAGACTCAACAGCTCCGCCTTTTCCTGCTCCAGAACCCACATGCCCAGTGTCGTGACAGTTTGGTCAGCCCAGGAAATGGCTCATAGAATGGAGCAAGTCAGTGTCATGACAGTGATTTTTCTAGGTGCTTCCATAGCTTATCCTGACCTGTATGATTGGTGTTTGGAAAGGAGTATTTTCCTTAGTTAGACTGAGATGAATTTGGGGAGATTTTTTAACATTTTCTTCCTGAAAGCTTTTAAAGTATTTTCTTCACAGCCCTTGTAGAGGCTTCCAATATTAGCAGACTTTTAGTCTTGTATCTTGTCTGTTTTAATTTCAAAAGTATGGTGGGTTGTTGTTTTTGGGTTTTTTTGCTTAAATAATTTTGTGGATCTGGTCATAGAAATGTCCAGATGAAGTAGAATGGCTGGTGATCCGGTGCTCTGAATTTGCTGTGATGTTAAAGCCTATGAAACAATGAAAGTAAATGAAGAAATTGTGTATGCTGTAATGTTCATTCAAACAGAAAGAAATTGAAAAACAACTGCACCTGGGGAAAAAGATTTGGAAAGACACCTGGAGATGTTCCAAATGTGTGCTTTCTTAATAATTAGCACATCATACATCTAGTTAGCATCTCATAAATAACCATAAAGTAGTCATTTAATGAATCATTTTACTTTGTGCTGTCAGAGGTTACAGAAAAAGCAAAATACTTCATTTATTTTAAGAACAAGGTGCAGCTCTTCTTTCAGCATAGGTAAAAAAATGCAGTAGGAAAACTGATGTCATATTATAGATCAGCTGTTTTTTTTTTAAATACTACATAGCATAAGTTAAGTTCAGTGCTATCAGGTACACTGTTAATTTGTATGTATGTTATGGTTTTTGGTAAATTGCAGAGGATGATATTGGTTAAGCCCTGGGGCATTCTCTGACTCAGACTTCACTGGGTTTGTATGCCTGAGATCCTGTGTTGGAATCTGTTTAGCCTCAGAAACCTTATAGGTTCCTCAGCTCTGCCACCAATACTTTGTATTCCTGGGACAGAAATCACACTAAAATCATTGTGTATTAACAGCTGATAGACTCCCTGCATATAGATTCCAGATTGGTTCTTTCATGTCTTAAATTTTTACAAGTAACGGTAGGCATGAACTCTGCCTCTTCAGAAATGACTGAAAGGGCAACGAAAAGCCTACCTGAAAATAAAATAAAATCTAGCGAGGGTTGTCAAAGGCAACAAGAAGGGCTTCTATAAATATGTAAGCAGCAAAACGAAGACTAGGAGAAAAGTGGACCTGCTGCTGAATTGGTGCAGAAGCTGTGGTAGCATAAGATGTTGAAAAGGCTGAGGTACTGAATGCCTTCTTCAACTCGAGTCTTTACTATCAAGAATTGCCTTCAGAATTCCAGGGCCTTGGAGACCAGGAGGAAAGTCTGGAGCAAGGAAGTCTTTCCTGTGGTGGAAGGGGATCAGGTTAGGGAACGCTTGAGCGACTGGACATACAAAAGTTCCTGGGCCCTGATGGGGTGCATGCATGAGTGCTGAGGGAGGCTGATGTCTTTGTGAGGCCACTCTCAACAACTTTGGAATGATCATGGAGATTGGGAGAGATGCCTGAAGACTGGAGGAAAGCAAATGTAATTTCTCTGTTCAAAAGTGCTCTTCATGAAGAACTGTAATGATTATTCTTCTTACTGTATTTTTAATTTGTAAAAAAATGCACTTCCAGAGAAATTTTTTCTACAGGAAAAAATTTCTCAAAGTTTGGCTTCTAGATGGGGTTTTTTAAGAGCTAAAAGTAGCCTGAGTTGTAAGTGCTTTGTCCTATCAGTGTTTACTGAAGGTACTGTGAACAAATGGAAACTCAACTTTTATAGAAATTCAACATTTCGTTACAATCCAGGATAAAGTAAGGCTTAAAACTTTTAGTCACTAGCTGTTTTATTCTATTAATGTGCTGTATTTGTACAGACTAAAAATACTAGATTATATATATCTTAAAGCAAAGTTCTCATTGGAATTAATGAGAACCTTCTAAGAGAAATAAATGTTGCCAATCAGCTTTGCAATTTTTTTTATTTCTTCCTTTTCTTTGTAAAGAGGAGATATTGACCAGAGATGCTGCAGACCAGAAGGAAAAAAAAAGTAGAAATGTAGATGAAATACTGTATTCTCTTTTCTTATTTTTCCTCTGTATTTAAAATTAATAAAATATTTTTTATTAATATAGAGATATAGAGCACATCTGCAAGGAACTTATCTTATTTGCACCAGGTTAAGTATATATGCTCAATGTTGTAGGATCAAGGCATAAACACTGGTAAGAGAAGCAAAAAAGATAAGGTTTGGAAGCTGGGCTCTGTATCTCTACTTTGGTCTGGCTGCAAGTTTGCAGTGTGGCTATCAGAGGTGTGTGTAGTGACTACGTAAATCAGATTTTTAATCTAAAGTGTGTATAGTGAATTATCTTACATGAGGCTGACCTCATTTTCTGTTCTGTTTTTGGCTTCTTCAGTATCTCTGTAGATAGGGTTTTTTTTTTTCTGTAGCACAAACAAGTGAAGATACTTTTTCATGTACCAACATTTTATCATAATCTAAGACCTGAGGTTAGATGCTGTACATAGTAATTCTGATTCTTATTTAGAGACAGATACAAATTAATGAAATTCTGAGGTAATTTGGCTGTCATCTTGAAGCTTGCTGAGTGTGTTTGTTGGAGCTATAGAGCTGGGGGAAAAACCAACAACCAACACCCAAAAACCTTTTGAAAAAACCTTTGAATAAATGATCTGAAAAGCATCCTTAAAGACCTTTTTACATCCTTCTGCTTTATTTAAGTGTAAGTACCAATAAAATGTCTGTGGAAAGAAAAACTTAGAATTATCTAATGTGGTGAGTATAGAGAAGGTATTTTTGGATTTCCTAATGTAGCTTTCCATCCTGCAATGTATCATTAGGTGTTATCAACAGCAAGGAAAACTGCCAATCATCATAACAACTAACTGCTTTAAAAAGAAACATCCAGTGACTTTAATTACGCTTAAGTATTTATGAAATTAAGTAACACCGAATACACAAATTCCTTCTGGTAATGACCAAGGTGTTTATTTTCTCCATATTGTTAGGCCTTGGTCTTGCAGAGCACTTTGAGGATATGCGTACTCTTGAAGTTAGTATGACTTTGTTACATAACCAACGTATTTTAATTACCTTGAAATATAAACCCCAGAAGACCTCCAAGCCCCTTGTGTTTCTCCAACTAGCAGCTGTACTTTTTACCCTCTATTTTTAGTCAGTGTTCTTTCTGTAATTTTTTCCTTCCCTTGAACTGCAGCCTCTTTTTGTCTTTGTCGAGTTGGAATGGTTCATTTTAAGGTGTTTACTGATATTCTGTCTGATCTTTATTCCCCAGTCTTCAAAAGCAGTGAAGAGTTTGCCAGTTTAGTAGACCTGCCTGGCCCCAGGCGAAAATGTTGAGGTACGTGCTCTTTCCACAGCATCTAGGAATAAACTAAAGACCTGCCTCCTATCGGTGTCTGGAGACCGAAAAGTAGATAGGGTGGCTACGGTGCTTTCAGCTCCCAGTGTCTGAGGGCTGAGTGAAATTGGTGGCCTACTTAGGAAGAATGCAAAAGATTAGAAGACACAGTGCCTGAGTCAAGGGATACATCTCCACACTTTCACAACTTAAGGTCTCCTAAGTCCTTCATGCTTAAATTCCTATTGGTGCTGGTGCCAACTTGTCAAGAATGCTTAAATCAACTATGTTTACATACAGTATTGATTTCACCCTAGTTTTGTATGCTGCAGACAGGTGTTTCTTCCATTTGACCATTATATAGTATCTCACCAATACAGGGTGTCTTTTCTGGGTTTTTTTGCTTAGCAATGAGTTTATTATTTTACAGTCTGAAACAACTGAAGAAGGAAAGCTTTGAATGAGAGCAGCCCCACAATTTTCCATAGCCTGGGAATTAGGGTTTGCAAGAATATATTCAACATTCTGCTCTAAATAAGTTGGAGCAGGGACTTTCCCATCCTGCCTCAACTTATGCAAGTGCTTTGCCCCATTTGTTTTAAGTGATTATTCCTCTCATTATCTTATTTTAATTAACAGAAAATAAAACCAAATAAGAAATTCAGATGTAGAGTGTTTGGATAGATTTTACAGTCTGTAAAATATTAAGGACCTCGGGTAAAAGTACCTTCTGATTAGGCATTCCTAAACCTAAATATTGCAAAATTTAGGAAACTTCCAGGGTCTAGACAAGACTAGACAAATATAGTCAAAACCTGTAGATACTAGATGCGGTTAGGTGGAAAAGAGCTGAAAAATGTGTGTGACTGAAAACACCCTCTCAGGTCCCTGAGGAATTTAGAGACTTATCTGCTGTATAGCTCTTTAATCAATGAGAGTAATCAACTGTTAACATGTCTTGCAGCTAAGTACCCAGTAACATTTGTTAGGTACTGAAGTATCCTTGAAAACCTGGCTCTACATCCTTGTGGCATATGGAATCCTCCTCCTTGATTGTTCTGTTGCATTTGGCAGCACTGGTAGTACTGCCCTTTTTACTATTTCTCCTCTTCCCCTTCAGAAACTCCTGTTTTATGCACTGTAACCTCCTGCTCTTTGACCACCTAGAATCCAGAACAATGTGGCGTTAGAGTCCATCCATCTTTTGTCTGGACCTATTGCTTCTTACTGTATTTCCTTCTCTGTTCTACCCTGCCACACTCCCATTTCCCAGTGTGTCAGTCAAGCATAATTTTCACATTTAGAAACACTTTTTTTTAACTTTCCTTACTTGGCTCTGAAGATATTTTGCTGGCATATATAAGCAAATATTTGATGGAACAAATTCTGGATGGGGACAATGAACTAACTCAATGATCCTTCCTATGCTTATGTGTATTCTTTTATTTCACTGTATACACACACAGAGACACAAAGAGAAAAAAAAAGATAAAATAAAGACAAAAAAAGAGAAAATAAAAATAGAAAAAAAAGAGAGAAAAAAATCCTAGTAGTTTTCATACTATTCTAATTAATTGACCTGACTTAGCTATCAGAGGATTTAGCTGTTAGAATATTATATAGCCAGTGAGTGATCTAACATAATAAAAATTTCTTTAGGCCTCATCCTTACAGACTAAATTAGAAAACTAAAAAAAACCAAAACTCTTAAACTTAGTGTTTTAATTTAAGATTCTAAATTACATAGAAGATTCCCCTATTAGGCATGTATGCATTGATGCAGTTATATGTGTTTTCATTTGCAGAAGACCTTTCAATACATATTTATAAGGAACTAAGATTTGTGTTAATACATTTTCTTTTTTGTGCTTACACTGTTGCTCTCATGTGTTTCTTCTTGCACTCTCACTCTTTTTTCTTTTTTAATTGACTATAATGTTCAAGTTAACCCTGCTTTATGCTAAAAATTAGCCTGATGTTTAACCCTTTTATTTAAAAGAAAACTCTCCCAAAAGGGAGCATATATCAAATTGTGTTTTAAGTACTTAAAAACATACATTTCCATCATTGAGTAACCAGACAATACTAACATGCTTGTTTTCTTGCACTTGCTGGGCAAGAGAATTTCTATTGTATTGTTATAACATCCAGCTTCAGTGGTAGTAGAAAATTAAACCCCAAATCAAACTATTTGCTGCTTCTTTGCAATGAATAATAAAGAACTCAGTAATGTACTCTTTTTTAAAAAATTCAATTAAATAACCTAAGGTGCAGAGCATAATGGTTTTACAACAAGTCTTGACTCTAAAACAATTGGACAAGAGAAATAGAAGGTAGATTTTAAATGTTATTAGTCTCTGTGTAAATTATGTATTTGTATTTTAAATGACTTTGCTTTTTAAAGAATTATATAGACAGTAGGTTAAAGCCACTCATATATGTGTCATAAGTCTGTGCAGTATTAAATGAGATCAAATAAGTCTTTCATTTTTGGTTAATGGTTGAAATGTTAATTGTGCTTGCATGCATCTGTAGGGATTATTTGGAGAACAAAATTTAGACTATGTTGTCCTAAGGAAAACAGAGTGTCTGTTTTTAATTCACTGCTGAATCAACTGTACTTGAAGTCTGAGGAAAAGGCTGCTGGCCATCAGCCAACAGCAATTGCCACAGGTCAAAAGAGCTGCAAGCAGCAGGTCAAATTTAAGAAGTACAGAATGCTAAAGCTCAGTTATTTAAATCAAAAAAACATGGTGCAGATGATCAAATAAGCAGTGGAGAGTATTTGATTGGGAGCACATGGAAACCATCTGTTCCTCTATAAGTTAAACCATAGTAAGAAATACAGGCAATAGTGTAGTTAACTGGCTACATTGTAGTTAGTATACTGCAATGCCATTCTCTAACTGAATTTATAAAAAAACCCCTTCAGATTATTTGTGTGGGAAAACATGTATATATCCATATGAGAAATACCCTGCAAATATGTGAAGAGTTTCACTTGGTTACTCCAGTACAAATGAGTACTGTGTAAGTACAAATATTTTTTGCCTATTTTCTTTTTCTTTTTTTTTTCTTTAAACAAATCATGTCAGGCTACAAAAATTGTACAAAGAGGAGGCTTCTTGATGAACTGCGCATTTGAAATGACATTTCCAATGGTGAGTTCTGAACAATGTTGTTTTACATGTACTGTGTTTGAATGGTCAAAAAGTGGCTCAAGGATTTTTATTTTTTTAAAAACAATTTTTGGTCTTTGGAGCTGGAAATGATTGATAATGAAGTGTATTTTCTCTTTATTTTCATAGCAAAACCTTTTAACTATGGTCATAAGTAAACAGTATGAATTATTTTACATTTCTGCACCAAGTCTGCATTTTCCATCACTGTTTGTTGTAGAAGGTATTTCTTCTAGTTGAATACTTTAACCCTAACTGGGATAATTAAATAAAAACAAGTGCACCTAGGACTTGTCATGCAGTCATCTTTCCAATCTGTAATGTGTATTTATTCCATTTTAACCCCATGTCAACTTCTTTTTGGAAATATGTATATATATGGTGTACGTTTGTAGTGCCTTTCTGAAATTTTACAGAAAGTTTCCTACAAATAGTTTGGACTTGCTTCCTGGTTGTGAAATGTTTGCAGTGAACAAATGCAGTGATCAATTATATGAAACTGCACAGTAGTGTTCTAGAGTGGCCAATTTTTTTGAGTGCAGATTTCTAGTATTACTTGAAGCCATTAAAAAGGGCATCACCAGCAGTGACAAAGAAGTCTTTATCCCTCTTTACTCAGCACTGGTCAGACCGCACCTTGAGTACTGCGTCCAGTTTTGGTCCCCGCTGTACAAAAAACATGTGAACAGGTTGGAAAGGGTCCAGAGAAGGGTCATGAGGCTGATCAGAGGTCTGGAAGACCTGCCGTATGAAGAAAGGCTGAGAAAACTGGGCCTGTTCAGCCTTGGGAAGAGAAGGCTTAGAGGGGACCTTATTATCACATACCAGGACATAAAGGGTGGCTACCAAGAAGTTGAAGACTCCCTTTTCACAAGAAGTCACATGGAGAAGACAAGGGGTAATGGACACAAGTTGCTTCTGGGGAGATTCCGATTGAACTCCAGAAGAGATTTTTTTTACCGTGAGATCAATCAGACATTGAACAATCTCCCAGAGGAAGTGGAAAATTCCCCTACATTGGTCAGTCTTAAGAGTCAGCTTGACAGGGCGCTGCCTCGTCTCACTTAAACTATACTTTTACCTTGAGAGGTTGGACTGGATGATCCTTGTGGTCCCTTCCAACCTGGGATTCTATGATTTTATGATTCCATATCAAATCTTGTGTGTATTAGTACTGTACAAAATAAAGGAATGTGTTCCTTCCCTCCAAAATTCCTCAGTCTGCATGATTACTTTTAAAATATTAATTTGCACTGATAAAAGTGTTAGTAGAAGCTCTACTAATATCCAGGCTTAATCACCTTAGGGGAACACACAGGTGACTACTTCTCAATCCATTTCAAGTATGTATTTACTTGTTAAGTTCTTCTTTTCTTTGTATCCTTCTTTACATGTAGTATTTGGTCTTTTGTCCAGTAATTCTAGATGCCAGACAGCTGTTTCATAGCGTTCTCCACCTTCCTGATGTCAAGGAACCTGAGATAAGTAGCTGTTGCCTATACAGTCTACACATATACAGGAAGTCTTGAGGCATCCCTGAATTTGACAGCTACATGCTGTACAGTGGATCTGCCTAAACTTATATTCAGTAGTTCTGCTGTGGATTGAGTGTCACTGCTGCAGTTCACTGCAGAATCTGAAGAGTATTTCAGATGCATCATAGGAGCAGAGTTGAAACTGCAGAAAGTCTTTAGGTGAAGAAAAGGCACAAGAATGACAGAACCTTTAGAAATTGTCTGTTTCTTTTGAAATTTGTCTTGCTTGTGAAAGCAAGATACTAGAAACCAGGAATCCTTATGTGAAAGAGGCTAGTATGAAAACTCAGCTCCCAGCTAAACAATTTCATAAAATGTGGTTCAAAATAAAGCTTAGAAGGAGAGTTTTAGCATTGGGAGCTGATGGAGAAGAAGGTTGGAGATGAAAAAATATGTCCTTTCTTATCATTTGTTTCCTGCTTTATAAGGGGAATCTAGTTTTTAAAAGTTAAAGTGAATATGTCCAGGAAGTGACAAACTCCTTAAAATTGTCCTTGTAACAGGAACAACTGGCAGTCTTCGAACTGGCTAAGTGATACCTGTGCAAGTGAGAGCTGGAAAGAACTGGGCAAAGAAGCTACTAAATAAGATGCTCTGGATTTGTGTACTATAAACAAATTACCTTACTTTGTAAAGTAGGACATCTAAATTTGTAAAATAAACCAACTGAAGTATTAAATAACTTGCATAAATATGGAACTTCATCTTCATACATTAAAAATCACAGGAAGTCCCCCATCAGTACTTTTCTCCTTGTAAGTTTTCTTGATACGCGCTGCTTTGCTGCATTTGAAAACTTTGGACTGGTGAATGTGCTGGTGTAATATAATGTCCCTTATGTCTTCTAGTTTTGACTGGTGAGAGTTAAAATTTTGAACAATGCTGCTACATGTAAAGCAATAAACTGCTTTGTGATTATGGGTAAATTTCTGAAGCAGCAAAAAAGGTGTATATTTTCTGCTTTTCTGTGTGTGTACTCATGTGTCCTCTGTGTATATTTTGAGTTTTATGGGCAGAAGAAAGGCTAGACTGAAGTTTAAGTCAAGTAGTATATACAAAATGTAAGTTAAAAATCAAAAAGTATATTCATATGCATCTTTTTTGATAGTTTTGTTTTTCGT
This sequence comes from Mesitornis unicolor, assembly GCF_000695765.1. Taxonomy (NCBI): domain Eukaryota; kingdom Metazoa; phylum Chordata; class Aves; order Mesitornithiformes; family Mesitornithidae; genus Mesitornis; species Mesitornis unicolor. Next base: position 13,142 of record NW_010192850.1, on the reverse strand, counting down.
CTCTTTGGTAGTCACTCATTTTTCTCCACCTTTGCAGCTGTGAAGTTGCACCAAGCAGGAGACCTCTTGTAAACCTCAGTTCTTTGAAGTAAGAAATGTTCGCTAAATGAGAATGGCTCTAAAATAGCTTAAGGCAAGCAACATCATGTATTCGATGGAACTAAAATTACTTTTAAAGAATTCTTTAGATAGTCCTTCTGACTGTTTTTTCACAAGTCAAAGTAAATGAAAATCTGACATCTCAAATGTGGGTACTGTTGTAGATTTTGAATAATGATCTTTCAACAACACAGTGTTTTACTTCATACATTTCAAGTATCTTTGTTCAGTTACAAAAAAAATGTAAATCAATTAATTACAAGTAGAGATGGTCAAACCAAAGCACTTAATTTTGATGACTCTAAAAAATAAGGTACAACACAAGCATTTCTTTGGAATTTATGTAGAGGTGGCAGTACACTGCACAGGGGTTGAGGGTTTTTTTATCCACAGTTAGCTAACTAATTACAGTGTACTGTATTTGTGCTGCCACTAAATGGTCTCACAGTATGTAGCCACATCAGTTCTGTTCTTGAATTTGGCAACTTCTATTATTGCTGATAAAAGCTGACTTATTCAGAAACTCTAGACTATGGGAAGTATGCTATTACATTCTCCAGGGATCCTGTTTTAATTCAAAACTGAGTTCTTTGGTACCCAAAACTTGAGTTTTTAATGAACATCTGAATAAAAAATGTCAATTATTAACCAGAGCTCAAATCTTATAATGCAGAGTACCCTTCTGGATTATGTAGGAACTGTTTTATTTCACAATAAAATTGCTGTAAGATTCCATGAAGGCAGTTAAACAATCTAGGACAAATTTTGTTCTTTTGATACGAGTGAAGATATAAATATTGGTTTTTGTGAATTTCATTAGTGTAATGTGTTCTTACAAAAGATGTCCTTTAAAATAAGGTAGATAGGACAGTATAGTTGTGTGTTACTGACAAGCTTTTAAAAATAAACTCTACATTTGTGGTAGATAAGGGAAAATAGTTATGTCTAGTTGAGTGAATCACAAGGATCTAATTCTGGAGATGTAGGTCAGACTGAAATCCTCCTATGGAACTTATTATTGACTGCAAGATATGTTAAGTTAAGGCCAAAGAAACAGCTGATAGTGGATAATCATTACAGAAGAGCTCAACAGGTAATCCTTTTATCAAGGAATTTGCAATGAAAATTGGTAATACAGTGTAAGTAAACAGAGCTATTTTTCTGTATTCTTATGTGAATAACATGGTGCCTGAAAGTCTACTGTTGATGTCAAAGCCCAATTTTACACTCAATGTAGAAAACAGGGGAAAGTATGAAATTCATCATTCTACCACTGTGGTTTTTGGAGACTCTAGGAATAGGCTGTTAGTGAAGGGGCTGCAAACTCTTCTCAGAGCCTCTCGCTGTCTTGCAAGCTCTCGTGCTTATGCTCTCTTCAGCCTGATGTTGTACAGTTAGCCTGTACCTTCCAGTATTTTGTGGAATTCTTGCAGAAAAGAAAGCAATAGTCCACACTAGGATCGTTCATCACTGAGGTTAGGGAAATCTATAGCTAGTGTTATAGTAGTGCAGTCACTAAGAAGAAGACAGAATTACACAGTGTAGGGAGATAGAGAGCTGGCTGGTATGCTCCGAGAGGTAGCTTCTTCATCAAGAAGCAGTAGCACAGATTCAGGGTAGGTTAAGGAATATGTAGGAAATGGAAAGAAGAAAAGAAGATTTCCCCCTTTCTCCTTGCATGTACTTGGTTGGTGTTGGTGCATCTTGCTGAGCATCTTACAAGATGTAGGAATGCATTGTGTTTCGGGCCATTTCACCAGCTTAATCTCCTGATAAGCTTTCTAACATCTGTTCTGAACTTTACATATATTTTCTTTTTTATGCTGTCCTTCAGGCAAAATTCTCTGCTTCAGTCCTCACTGCAGCTGTCTTATCTACACTGCAGATCTTTTATGGCTTTATATTCATTTTGCTGACTGAATGTCCATTGATGTCAAGTTTTGCATACTAGTCTAGCACAGAATATATTTAATGATTCGTCACTTTCTTAATTCAAATCTTAGAGAAGAGAGGAATAAGGATCTTCTTAATGATATTTTGGGGTCTTTTTTGCGTGTTTTTCTTTCCTTTACAACCTTTTCAACTTCTTACACAATTGTTTTTTGGAGAAATAAATGACCAAAACATTGACAAGTAACATAGATTGCAAGTATTATTTGTGAGTAGCTGCAGCTTATCAAGTTCAGAATGTAGCAAGCATTTAATTTGAAAGTAAGATGCTGTGCATAATTTTGAATTTAAATTTTTCTGTTGCTTGTAGGGAATTGGCTTGTTACATTTCCTTGAAAAGTGAAAACAGATGTTTGTTGTCAATCTATATAGAAGTTCATTCTCAATTTTTGTTGTGACTGAGCTAAACCACATATTGATTTGTTTTTAATATTATTCTTTTTAGTCTGCACATTTTAGTCACCTGGATGTTGACAGGATATGCATGTTCTTCACTACAATCTTGAAGAATTTGAAGGTGGTTTCTTTGTAGAAATCTTTGACTTTTTTATTTCCAAAGTGTTTCCTACTTGAAACTTAAAGAACTTGAAGTTCTTGCATGTTTTAGAGAAGTTTGTTGTAGGTCTGATCTCAAACCGAATTAATTCAGTTGTGTCCAACCCCCAGTTGAGATCTCATTAAGATTTTTAATAAGATAGTGTTCTATGGTTTTAAGACCACATTAAGATCTTAAACCTTGTTCTATTTGCTGAAAGCTTCTCCAACTTAAATGTTTTTAATCTAGCAGGTGAATTTTTGATATATACAAAGTCCATTGCACTATCATTTACATTGTAAGATTTGGTGAGAACACCTATGGTTCTCTGCACAACAGAGCCCAACAAACTCTTTTTATGTTACATGACATATTCATTCAGGAGCTGTGTTAGATTGCTACAGCTCAGAACTTCACATGGAAATGACAGTTATGATCGTGTTAGCTAAGAGTAGCTGTTGTTGCAGATTGAATTCAGTTGTGGTTGTCTGTTTTCTTTAAAGCAACATTTCAGTTACAGAGGCATTTGCAACTTATAAAGTATCTGAAAGTGTTTTCAGGAGCTTGTGATCCTAGGATCAAAAGGACTACATCAGTGCTTCAATTCTTTAGGCATTCAGGACTCCTTTTCTTGGCACTCTTGTAATTTAAATATAGCTCAAAGGATTATATTTTATTTCAAATGTTGTAAAAGAGAAATAATTCATGGCAAAGATGATCTATGTGCGGATTTCCAAAGCCAAATGCCTTTTGAACACTGAACTCTTACTAGAATCTTAATTGATGCCAACCCTTCAGTTTTCATAAAAGTGTAGGATTGTAACATCGGTAACTGTAGATCTTTGCATTCATTCACTTTCAAGGTCAATACAGTAGCAGGATAGTATTGTCCTATGTTCCTCATAAGATGACTCTACACATCATAAATTAGCATAGGATTTTGTGAATATTTGGTAGGCACTGTCTAAAACTATGATGTGTCTAGGTAGTCTGCTTTCTCTCCTTTTAGCTTGAACATAACATGCAGAGAACAAGTAATTTCTACATGGAGTTTGTAAGAAGCAAATCTTTTTTTTATTATTTAAATTTTTTGAAGAATTATACAGGCTTTCTTTACAATAGCTGTAGCATGATGCTAAATGGAATTCTCTGTCTTTTTGTTCTAGTTCCTACAGTTACTCAGAAAAAAGAAAAGACTTAATATATCAATTCTTTATAACAGTAATCAGAGGGGTACTCACCAAGCCTACCACTAGGTCAGTAAAGAGAAAAAAAAAATCTCGACATGCTATAATTCGGTACTTTGGGGGTTTGGGGTTTTTTATAGTTTCATATGTATTGGCTGTCATTTATTGCATCCTTAAAAGATTAGAAATGTATGACATGAATTTTTATTGTCCAGGATACAGAATAGGTAGCTCATTGTTTAAGCAGGATTTTGAGACATTTAGTCCATCAGTGAGCTTAGTGAGTCTGAGACTACAGTGCTGTCTTGAGAAATAACTTAATAAAAATGTCTGCATCTTATCAATTAGTCATATTTGTCTGTCCTTGTTAGAAATGAATATTGTTATACTTAATCCTGAAAACACAGCAATCATTGAAAGGGGTAGATTCTGTTAATCTTTCAGACTTCAGTTCCTCTGCTTTTAAGCTTAAATTAATCAATTTAATTACTTCAATCAAGTTAATTACTTCACTTATGTAAAGAAAACTCTCTTAAAATAGTGCACTTTAACTGTGATTTCTTTCAGGATTCTTAAGGAGATCATACGAATTTGAAAGTTGTCATACACAATATCTTGTTTCTAACGCATGGAGCTAGAAATGGTGGGTATGCAGAGAAATCTTTCCCTTGTTTATTCTTCGAGCTTCTGGAAGACAATGGCAGGGATTTATTGAGTTGGAAATTGCATTAAAAGCATTCATTGCATTTAATTGTGACTAGGGGACCGTCTTCTAGGAATTATAGCTCTTACTTTTTTGAAATATTCTCATGTTCCACCATGTCTTGTGGCAATGAATTTCACAATTTAATTAAGTATTGTGGTAAAAATTACTTTAAGCTTTACTTTCTGTTGTGACTTTTAATATGCTACTTAACAATTGCATTGAAGGTTTCTCAGTTCCTGTACTGTAAGAAACAGTGAGCATTCATTCCACATTTTTTCCTCATTATTGTTCTTGATTTAATACATCTTTGTAGTGTTCTAATGCCTCTCACACTGAAGTTTTTTAGTCAGTCCTTTCATGGTGTTCTCTTCCCTAATCTCCTTATTCCCTTTCTCTGTGCTTTTTATAATTCTCTCATTTGTTGTTTTTTTTATAGATGAAGGACTGGAATGGCTGAAGTATGAGATGCCATTCTTCCATGGAGAATCCAAAATAATAATTATTTGGTTTATATCTTTTTTTCAGAGAGCTGGCAAAACTGACTTAAAGATCTCTTTTCTGAACTGTGTTAGTTTGGTGCAGTGATCGTCTCTGAACGTATGGTTTAACTCTTTCTTTAGTGTGAATTGCTTTGGACTTAACTGACATAGGACTTTGTTCCCCAGTTGGTTAATATCAAAAGTCTTTCTGCAAGTCTTAGTCTAGTTAATATGAAAAAAATACATATCTTGAGTATGTAAGATAAGAAGAATCTCTGTGGCAGCAGTTATTGTTGCTGGACTATTTTACTTTCTCAAACTCATTGTTATGAAATAAGCATAGTCTTGGAAACTCAAGTAAAAGAAAAGATAACTTTTAACATGCCTGCCAGTGCTGTGAATGATCTACCTGTCAGTGCGTAGTCTGTTCATGAAGATGAACATGTGCTTTTCTAGAATGATTTACATGGTTTGGTATGTTTGGAACATTATTTGCCTCAGTGAAGATGTCATTTTCCCTGCTTTTCCTAGATCTGCGTAGACAGATGACTTCATGGCTAGAATTCTTTGTCTCTGTGGTGAACTGCTGCAATAGCTTACTGTCTCTGCAGCTCATTTTAGAGTTCCTGCTGTGCCAACACTTATCATCAACAATACTGTACGCACTGCAATTCATGTGCAAAACTATTGCGAGAAGCTGTAGAAGAGCAAGTGTTTCATGGATTTAGGAGGAGACCATTTTACTGTTGTGTTTATTTAAAATGGGCAACATCTGAACAAAACCAGTATAGACCTTTGTTCTAAAGAGTGCATAAATGTATACTTACTCTAAGCAAGTGCCTGAAACTTATTCTTGAGATACTAGACTACCAAAATGTAAGCATTTTGTTAATGGTTAATCTAATAGTTTCATTTTTTGCTGCTTGTTTCTCTCAAACTTTACTAGAAATTTTTGGAACTTCTTTACTTCGATAGATAAATCTTACAAAGAAGTATAAAATATCTGGAGTAGTTTGTTTGGCATTTGGTTTTTCCTGAAGAGAAGATGTAGTTGTGTAGCAAACCAAGTATGTTGGTACTTGTAGTTGAATGCAATAGTAAATACTAAACATGACTTAAAGAGCTTTTTGCCTTAAAATCCAACTATACCTGTATTGTTTTGACGCTAGCTTATAAACTGTTTCTTGACTGGTAAAGTGGAAATTGTAATTAGAAATCTGCACTGAGTGCAGAGACCCTCCAGTGACCCCCCTCCCTGGTGTTGTGAGCAACAGCTTAGAAAAGAGGTGTGCTATGATTTAAAATACAGTTTTTTATCATTTTGATTGGATTTGTCAGTAACTTTTTTTCCCTCCTCCTAGACTGGTATTACTGTCACAACCTAGCATGATGAAATAAACAGATCTTGAATAACAGTGCTGTGATTCTTGGGATTTCCAAAATACAAATTTGTACTTCAAAACAGTCTTCCTTATGGTGGGTTCAAGAAGCGTGCTTTGCTTAGACATATTTATACTCAAAAAAGCTCCTAAAGAAGTGAATAATGTCACTGTGGCCAACTAAAACATGCACTTTGTCTTTTTTTTTATCTTTGAAGTCACCAGAGTTGTACAGGCTCTTAAAATTAAACCCATGCTTACATGCCAAGCTTGACTGAGATCATAATAAACTCCCAGAATACTCCTTAACTATTGTTCTGCTCATTTTGTAAAGACAGATGATTATGTGCCATTATGAAGTATTGCAATTTTTAAACAAAATTGGTAATATTTATTTGTTATTACAAAGGTCATGTGTCTTGTCTATTTTCTTGTCACCAACATTAACATTTATTTTTCTTTTATATCTCATCTCTCTTGTCTACTTAGTGCTTAAAAATGTAAATCAATCAAATAATCCAACAAACCTGTAATTAAATTCCTAGGGCAGCATAGACATCAAAAGAATGAAGACATTTTGAACTTACTAATGTTCTGCAGTGGATATTGTTTGTGTCCTGTAGGAAAATGTGCACAAAAGAGGAAATACTTGGCAGTTGGCAGTTGTATGTCTTCCTTCCAAAGTCAGGGCCACCTGAGAAGTAGTGTTTGTTATTTGCTGTCTTCCTTGTGAGAGTTAACGGTATGTGTTATTGTGAACACAGTAACAGTTGGTCTGATGGCTCACCAAGCCAGAGCTCTACATTCACGTGTATGCAAAACATACAGTAAAGGCAAACTCTAAGAAACTTAGATAGGTTACTGACAGACTGACACAGATTTCTTATGGGTAAACTATTTGTAAATATTCACCAAAAACTTTGATCATTCTTTTTTCAGGTTGTGCATAAACTTCAACCTGTCCTCAGTCTTTCAGGGAGTTTAGCCACCAAAAAGCATGGACAAAGTGAGCTATGACATTCTTACAATTACTAATTTATAAGAATTTTTTTAAATTACATATGTTGAGGGATTAATCAATCCTCTGAGCTTTGAGTCTGATCCAATTTACAATGAAGACATTGGAATAACCTGGATGCATTTTACAGGCCTTCAGCTACTGCTTAGATTTTTGCATGAGAGCACCATAAGGAAAAATAGGAGACTAGTATTTCACAAAATATTTGTGAAAGAGTTGATTTTTTTTTTTTCTTATACAGTGAGTATTAGGCTTATAATCTGTTGCCAGTGGTAGATTGTTATAAATGCAATAGCAAGCATTGGACAAGATTTTTAACAAAGGAAATAAAATATTTTGTAATACAGTATATTTTAATTTAAACTTTTTACTAAGAAATGTGTTTTTATTCAATGATGTATTACATTTGTTTATATTTTCTCTCTCTCTCTCAAATTCAGTGTATCTGTATTTTGTATTTATCATAGTATACATACAGCATTAGGAAGAAAGATTAAAGCAGGACTCATTCATGCATGTGCATTCTTATTTTTGTTTTCAAAGTTGGCCTTGATATTCTAAATAACCCTGCATTTTGCCAAAATATCTTCATGTTTATAAGATTAAAATAGAACAATTTAGTTCAGAAGGTCCTCTCTAGAGGTGATCTGATCTAGCCCCACCCTGCTGAAGTGGTGAAGACTTGAAGCAAATTGCTCAGAGTCTGCCGATTGGGCAGTTCCTCTGGCTCCTATCTTGTTTCAGAGATGATGAGGAATGGCCTCTCAATGACATTGACAAGCTCCCTTGGCACCCTCAAGTTGTATGGACCTGTACATGTCCATTTGCTGAAGCAGTCTTTAGTTTAACATTCCTCTAGTTAAATGCTTCACTCTACCAGATCCTGCTTCTAGATGAGCCAGCTCTCCCAGACTCCTTTGCACTTTAGGGCAATCTGCCATTGTGAACTACTAAGCAAATCCCTGAAAAAGCTGAAATCCCGAAGTCCAAGTTTGTAATTCTAGTGTTTGTTTTGCTCACTTCTCTCAAGAACTTAAATTCCGATGTGGTCTTTGCAGCTAAGGTTGTCACTGCCTCTACATCCTCAGTTTTTCTTATTTATGAGGTAGTAGGTCCAATTAGTGGGCCTCTCCTGGTTAACTTGCTGATCACCTGTGCAAAACATTCTCATTAACTCTCTCCAGGAATCTCCTGGATTTGTTATGTCCTGCCATGTTGCCTTTCCAGCAAATGTCTAATCATTAATGTTCCCAGTGAGAAGTGGGGTCTGTGATCATGAGGCAGCCTCCAGTTCTTTGAGGGTTAATCTACCTTGTCTTCTTAATCAGGTGATCTGCACCAGACACCCACCATGATGTCGCCTCTGATTGTCTGTTTCTGGTCCTTCCCAATAAGCTATAAACTATATTGTCAACAGTTCTGTGGCAAGCTGCATGTGTCTAAAGTGCTCTTTGACCCTCTTCCTTGACTCCTTCACCTCCTGTACTTCCCTGAGAGTTTGCATTCCTCGTAGCACTCTGGTGGTGTGAACTGTGGCAATCAGATCATGTGCAACTGATTGTAGAGCAGTAGTCAGAGTCCATTTACATGGAAATAGATGCAACATATCACAAAGCATCCTTAGTCAATGTTACTACACACTTTTATAGGTGTCAAATTTCTTCTAGGTGATCTTTAAGCATCCTTCTCTTCATTCTCCTGAAATAGTTCATTTGATGATTATAATTGTTTCACTAGACATTGAGAAAGGGGTTAAAATTGCTGCTTGTAGGAACTTTGTGAAACTCAGTTGCAGATTCAGCAATCCCACAGATAAGCAGAAGGCCAGAGCACATTCTTTGAAGAAAAATGGTATCCCCCAATTGAACAGAAACCCCTTTGTCTGTCCTATTAATCCTATCTAGGAATGTCCAGGTATCCTGTGTTTATATAGCCAAAGATGTTTAAAGAAATAGTGCTGATAATGCCCAATTATCAGAATAAGTTACAAAATACATCTGCTTCTGGGAGAAAGGTGAAAAGTTTACAGCGATGAACACTATAGGCCTTCCTCCCCACAACCACCCGAAGACCACCAGGGGGATGTAGGGTGCATCCCCAGATAGGCGGGGTTGTATGTTAACTATTTTTGGAGGAATCCTTGCTTTGTATTAATAAGTTCTCAGCTATCTCATGAATATGTATGAATAGGTAGCATATAAACAATCACTTTGTAACAGGAAAATCAGAGTCCTTCCAAGGAATGATCCTGGGGACTCCCCGCACGTAATAAAGAATACCTGCTTTCTAAAACTCAAAGAGAAGTCTTTAGAGAGTGAACTTATTTTCCAGCTTTCTTGGAATCAACATCATCTTGAGTAATTTTTGCTTTGAGTCTTCTATTAGAAGATTTTGTATCACTTTTGAACTTTAAAGTATATAAACACCAATGGAGATGGTGGAGGGGAGAGAAAAAACAATTGTGTGCTTTTTCAGACTATTAGTTAATGCTTGTGGTCTTGAATTTTCCTTGTTGTCCACATTTCTTTTTGTTTTGTCACTTGGTTGTAAATAACATACTTTCCTGGCCACTTAGAAAGGTAATGATCTCCTCACTTGTCTTTTACGATAGACTTATCATTGAGTAGAGCATTCCTGGCAGCCTACTGAAGAGCTTTAAATTGGAACATCCTTTTAGTGTAGGGTGGTAACCAAAATGCTTGTGTGTTATATAGAAAAGGGGAAGTAAGCATTTTTCAAGTTTATGGCACAGAGCTTTTCCCATTGTTGTAAGAGTTCCATCATTAAAGAAGCCACCTTAAATTGCCGCATAGATCCCAAAGCAGTTCTAAAAATTTTCTGCTTTTGGAGAGCAGTCTTTGGATCAGTTGTAATTGTAATTGTATTCAGGTGTCATTAGTTCTCTGTGTGGCTTTGCTCTGTGTGTTCTTCAGCATCCAGAAAGTACTCTCTATTTGAAGCATTTACTCCTAAGTCCCAGAGTGAAATATATTATATAATTTTCTATATCATCCCCAACAACTGTGCATTGTTAGAGGTTCGGATTTTCTTCTTGTTGTCGTTTAACCCCAGCTGGCAACTAAGCACCATACAGCTGCTCAGTCACTCCCACCCGGTGTGATGGGAGATAGAATCAGAAGTGAGAAAATTTGTGGGCTGAGATAAAGACAGTTTAATAGGTAAAGCAAAAGCTGCACATGCAACCAAAGCAAAACAAGGAACTCGTTCACTATTTCCAATCGGCAGGCAGGTGTTCAGCCATCTCCAGGAAACCAGGGCTCCATCATTTGTAACAGTTACTTGGGAAGTAACTCCAAAATTAATATCCTCACTTCCAATGTCCCTCCTTCCTTCTTCTCCCCCCCACTTTATATGCTGAGCATGAAGTCATATGATATGAAATATCCCTGTGGTCAGCTGGGGTCAGCTGTTCCAGCTGACTCTCATAACTTCTTGTGCATTCCCAGTCTCCTTGCTGGAGGGGTGGCATGAGAAGCAGAAAAGGTCTTGACTCTGTGTAAGCACTGCTTAGCAGTAACTAAAATGTCTCTGCATTATCCACAGTTTTCAGCACAAATCCAAAACATAGCCCCATACTAGCTACTATAAAGAAAAATAACTCTATCCCAGCCAAAACTAGCACACTTCTCAATAAATATCCACTTGTAAGATTTTAAAAAAACTGTACCACTGATGCTACATATATTACAGTAACGTGGGGTGTGTGTGCATTGGGTAGCATGGTAGCAAATAATAAATTGTAGTTAAGTGCTGCCTTTATAACACAGTGTTTTCCCATAGGGGGGAACTAATGCTTATATTCCTTTGATAGAGTTTTCAGGAATTTATGAGGAAATGACCTAGTAAAGGAGGAGAATAACATGAAAATAAAACTTTTTCTTGCATTTATTAGCCAGATGGTTGTACTAGCCATAGGTCTTGTATTTTGGGACTTTTTCAATTGTTGAATTTGCCAGATTGTCTGATTGGAAGTATTTCACATAAGTGGTTTCATTTTTTATGAACTCATAATGAAACTTCATTTTCTCTTAAATTGCTCATCTGGCTCTAGATGAATGCAAATTGGTTGCCAAGTCTGCAAGTCTTCTTGAGGTCATGTATTTGGGATCACTTGCCATGTGCTTTCATAAGCTATGGCTTCTAGACTGGATATCTAGGCTGGCCAATTTGCTTGGCATCTGGTTTCCAGATTTCCTGACTGTGGGAGATCCCTAATGAGCTGTGATAGAAGTTGTGGCAGGTGTAGTCTGAAATTAAGATCCATAGTCAGAATAAAATATCTATTGTGCTAGTCAGAGGTGAAGAGCCATGGAACTGGCAGATATTTTATCCATATCCATCTAGAGCTTCCAAAGCTGCTTGGTCCTGCTCTACTGCAACCACTGATCACATTAGCTAGTAGACTGGTTCCTTGGAGTAGATATTTCATTCTAGAAATGCCATAGTTTGACAAGTACACACTGTCAAATTTTGGCTTATTGTCCTGTTTCAGTCTCATTTTTCTTCAAAATAAAGATTTCCCAGAAACTGAAATTTCCTTTCTGCACCTGCACTTAGCATGTATATGTTCCACCAAAAATATACAAAATGAAAGTGAAAAAAAATTATACATTTCTTTAAAAGTTAAGAAATACCAGATTATTTCCATTTAGCCCCTTCTTGCATGTATGTTGTGATTATGTGCTGTTCCCCAGCAAGAAGGTACTGACTATAAAACCTCAGCTTCTTTAGTCAGCTCCTCGTCAGTTCTACCCTCCTAAGAGTCAGCTCTTTATCCTTCATAAATACTAATTGATCCTGTTTTCTTCTTGACCATCAGCTTCCTCTTCTTTTGACAAGTCAGCTTTTTGGCACTTTCTCTGCAGTTTCAGACTGCTTCTTTTCATTCTTTGCCTAACTTGTGATTCAGTGGTGCTAGAATGCCAGCAGAGTGCAAGGAGACAGAAGATCTCTGCTTTTAATACCAATGCATTATTGAATCTTGTATCAGCAATTATCATTAAAACTCTACTCCACCTTTACTACCAAAAAACCAGGACATGCTTACTTGGTCTATAGTATTGGAACATGCACTGTGTAGTTACAAACAGAATGTAATAAACACTTTCCTACAGAGAAACAATGCTTGTAAAGTTTGGTCAGAAAAATCCAACAGTTTGAGCTGTAAGAAGCTCCAGTTCAATCACTGAGAACAGATTCTTTTGCTTGTTAATCTTTGAATGCCTGCTTACATGTGGGGGAAGTGTGGAAATGCTAGCAGGCTTCAAAATAAAAAAGTCTGGAAACTATTTTGCATGTGCAAAATTCTTCTCTCCTACTGCCAGTGTCAGAAATGGATAAAAGTATCAAAACTGAAAAAAAGAAAAGCTCTACGAGAGAGAGAGACCCACTGTAAGAAACACCAACACAATTGGCTAAAGTTAGAGCCAGAAAAAGCAGGATGTTTAAGAAAGATCAGTTATGCAGTGTTAGCATTCACAGAATCACAGAACGTTAGGGATTGGAAAGGACCTCAAAAGATCATCCAGTCCAATCCCCCTGCCAGAGCAGGAACACCTCGATGAGGTTACACAGGAAGGCATCCAGGGGGGTTTTGAATGTCTCCAGAGAAGGAGACTCCACAACCTCTCTGGGCAGCCTGTTCCAGTGCTCTCTTACCCTCACTGAGAAGAAGTTTCTTCTCAAATTTAAGTGGAACCTCCTGTGCTCCAGCTTGTGTCTGTTACCCTTTGTCTTGTCATTCTTTGTCACTGAGAAGAGCCTGGCTC